>NW_024870636.1:126486-144468 GCF_013358625.1 Macadamia integrifolia
TCCCGGAAAACCAACCATATAGGAGCCGAGCATAGCATCCCAAAGCTGAGCATACCATCCTAAGGCATAGCAGACCATCCCATCCCAAAGCTGTGCAAACCATCCCTAAATGGACCAAATCAATTTACCGAGCAGACCATCTCAAAATGGAGCACGCCATCCTAAAGTGGACCAAACCTGTTAGCAAGTAGTCCATCCCAAAATGGAGCAGACCTAGCCAAAGTGGACCTGTCCAAAAACCAAGCAACTCAAACTGTATTTGCTAAAAGGAACACACTTATAGGATTAACTCCCGATGTTGACATTTCAGTCAACGCAGATCTGTGTTTCACAAGAATCCCCTTAACCCATAGGCCACGTCATAGGTCGTAGAGGAGCATACATATCCGCTCGGCTCTATTGTTGGGCATTGCTCATCCATGTTAGCACCCGCATCCACATCCGAAGTCTCCACACCCGAGCACCCGTATCCAAACACTCTGCAGCCAATCACTTTGAGCCGATTTTTCCAAATCCGAACTCTACCCAATCGATTAGTGCATTTTGCTTTGCTACTGAGGGCATCCATAGGTCTGCATTGAACATGACCATGCCACCTCACCGTCTCTCAGGGAGTGGATGCGAAAATCTGAAACATAGTCGAAACCTTACCAAAAAATAAAAAATTTTTAGTCGAAACTGAAAAAAATGTATATCGTAGTGGGATTTTTTTAAGACCTTGCAAAACCTCGTACATTAATTTTGTCAGTATTTTTAAGAATTAAAATTTGGAGATTGCAAAATGCCCTTTTGGGAAATTCCACATTCAATGCCATTAATTACATAGAGCTAGTGTATCACCTAATATTAAAGGGCATTGCAAAGATAATGCTAATGAATTTTTCCATAATTTAAATACACAAAAAAGTAATATTTTGGAATACCATAAACATAATGGCCAAATATCCAAATATAAAATAGAACAAGTATTTAACATAATCCACAAGTATATGCACATGAATCTTACATGCTAAAATGAAAATGATAACGCAAACATATCCTAAAAGGGAAAAAAAAGAGAAATGTGTAAATAAATTAAGCGATTTCACATAGTATGACTTAAATACGTTGATAACTGGGGCATCCATAGGTCTCCATTGAACATGACCATACCACCGCACCGTCTCTCGCGAGTTTGTACTAAATTGGTGTAACCCCCACTTTGTTTATTATACAATCATTCTTTACTTATCCCTCTTGGTCTTGTTACCCATCCGACAAAACATCCTCATCTCTGCTACACCCAGAGATGAGGATCCCACGTAACATCTTCATCTCTAGGTGTAGCAGATATGAGGATGTTATGTGTGATTTGTGACAAGACCAGGAGGGATAAATTAAGGAATGATTACACTTGAAACAAAGTGGGAGTCGCAACGATTCAGGACAAGCTCCGTGAGAGCCAGTTGCGGTGGTTTGGTAATGTTCAATGGTGACCTATGGATGCCCCACTTAGGAAAAGTGACGAAATTCATATAGAGCGTTCCCGAAGACATAGGGGCAGATCTAAAATGTCTATCGACAAGTGGTAAGGAAAGATATGTATATGATAGTGTTGGATTCTTGTATAATCGCAGATAGACTTTTGTGGAGGACAAAGACCCATGTAGCCGACCCCTTGTAGGGGATGTTCTTGGGATGATGTTTTATCTACTTTTGAGACTTATTTCTTTTTCCGTCTTCTACTTGTGGTATTTATATTGTGTATTTCTATTACATTGCTGAATATATTAAATCTATGTAGTCGACCCCATAAATTTTAGATAAGGTTATGTGGTTTCAGATCCTATTTTTTAGGAAAGAGATTTCTTTCTTTTTTTATCATAACCTTCTCTCACCTCCTCCCATCACACCTTATTTACTTCATACGTTCTCCCTCCTAAAGTTCATCGGGAGGGGCTCTAAATAGTATTTAAATGATATGGGCTCAAGTATATGGTAGAGTTTAGGACCAAAATTTGAGCTGCAATAGCTTGTGAATCAACCTCCAAAAATTATGAGGTTCCAAGACCAGAATCGTCCAGCTTTTCTACTCTCTCTCATGCTGAACCTGAATGAATGTTAGAATAGAGTGTAGTCCACCAGTGAGAGGGAAGCAATAATAGAAATAAAAGAACACACAAAAAATGGAAAGAGGAACAAGAAATTAGTAGTAGCACAAAGGGAGGGAGTATTAACTATGAAAAAGATCAGACCTGGGAATCTGGGTCGATCAGAGAAGGGAAAAGGAATGCAGAGGAACACGACCTTGTAACCATAGTGATACAGCGGTGCAATAGCTCAAAGGTAAACTTAATCAACTCTGCTCAATTGTTGGTTACTTGAATGGATACTATAAAGAGGTAAAGAGTCCTAATCATACCGTGATACTGGCAAGAAAATTAACTCCAACTCCTATAGTAACTTACATTATCTAATTGAAATAAATCATAAAAATAACCCCTACATGTGTGTAACTGTATCATAGACTAGCTACTTTTTCCATGTTTATTTTCTCTATTGTTGAGACTGTTCAGGATTTCTTTTTTCATGCAACAGGACATTGATGGAGCTAGAGTTGAGAAAATATTTGGTGCATGGTAAAGTATCCATTTTTGCTTATTTTTGGTATATTTTTTGAATTTGATATTGATTTTCTAATTTGAGATTACAAAGGTGATAAGAGTGCTCACTTGCAATGACTACCAGAGGATTTGTAGAGGAAGAGTTCAGAGCAACTGCAAACTTCATTTATGAGTATATACAACTTTCTTGTATGTATGTATATTATTGCTTTAATAGCAATGTACTGTTATAGTTACAAAAAAGACTGTCTATAGGATCCCTTCTTTGGTGTATGTTTGTATTTGGAACTCTACACCTTAAGGGGTTTCAATAGGATAATCCATTTACCAAAAAAAAAAAAAGGCAATATAATTTGATTTTATTTTTAGGGGGTTTTCAAGTTGCCAATGTTGGGGGAGTCTCGTACACAAGGATTAAAGTATCGGTATCGGTCGTCGTATCGGAGATACGCTAAAAATAAGCACATAAATGGATATGAAACACCTTTTTAAACACTTTTGCATAAAAAAATTGTTAAAAAAGCTATTGATAACATGTATTATGCATAAGCACTAAATTGAGGGTATCGCACTAAGAATTCAAGGTTTGTAATTGTCCCATAAATATAAAATCCTTGTTCCCAACCTTGATTTCGACTTTACTTAGATAGAAATATGGCTGGCAGCAACTTTGAAACAGAAACCCCTAAAAAAATCGTGTTTTCTGAAAAAATACCCATCTTGGTCATTATATGACCGTAGCGCACAGTATCGGTACATACCAATACTCACCGATACGTACTAATACTCATCGATACGTACCAATCAATACATATAAATACTCACCGATACGTACCGATACATATCAAAACGCATATTTCACCTCGATTTTATATTTTCCATAGAGTATCAGTACGTATTGATAGTGTATTGGTGCATATCGGTATGTATCGTAGAATATATATCGATACGAAAGGATTTTAAAAATTTCAGGTATCGTATTGGTCAGATAAATTTAAGATATGTATCGGAGGGTATCATAGCGGTATCGGCGATACTTTAAACCATGCGTACACTACACCAATGGTGGCACGGGGAACAACATTATCCACATGGGGCCTACATGGTTGGGGAGGAGAGAGAAAATAACAAAAAAAAATCTCATGGGACTGAATATTATGCATTGGCTGCGTGTGAAAATTTTCCAAAATTTTCTTAGTCTTTATTATCTTCTTTTTTTTTTTTTTTTTTTTTGAATTGACCCGATATTCCTGTTTTAGTTATTATTATTTCATTTCTCATCATGGAATATGATGTTGCACTTTTCTTAATGGTTTGAACAACTTTCCATCATCAGATTGGAACCTATTGCCTTAATGTATGATAAATAATAACATAAAAGTGTCTGGGTTGGTTGGTCCCAGGTTGGATTTAATTTGACATAGTTTTTTTTTGGGTAATTTACAACGCCACCCCCTGGAGAATGCCAGTATTATAGGGACACCCCCTCTCTTTCACCAAATTATACTCAAACCCTTTATAGTCAGTCTCCGTTAAATAAAGATTTGAAATGACATTTTTACCCTTTTAACTAAAACAAATAAACCAAACTAATTCCAGGAATATATAAACTTAAAATGGAATATTTACTCACCATCTTGGGAGTCGGTAGAGGCAGCTGCGTCGTGAATTCCTCCGGTACAACACACCAGAAAACAGCGGCAATTGGATTGCCGTGGGAAAATCTCAACCCTTGTCCTTTCCCTTCTCATCTCACCTTAACGAAATGCGATTTGGTCCCAAAAATAAAAGAAATAGTGTGGGATTTTCTGATCAGCCGCCACTGTTCATGAGTACAGAAGATTAAATTCCATCTTGGCTCTTCTTCTTCTGGGTATTGCGAGATGGGAGTTTTTGGTGTTGTTTCTGCAAGACCACCACCATCGTCACGGCTACCACTGCTACTACTCTTTGCGGAGACAGATCGCCGTGACGAAGAAAGTTTCGATTCAGTGGTGAAGCAATGAAAGCTTTAGAAAATTCAATCAAACTGGGCGAAAGCGAAGGAGAATTCAGGAGTTTCAGTAGAGCATAGAAGCCTCCATTCAGAGATTTCAGACCAGCTAATGATGGCACAAAGCCACTTCTTCAAGATCCTATACTGCGATCGAACCCAATTGAGACAGAGGAAGCGGTTTTGCGGTTGCCCCCTTTTCCGATCGTCGGACAAAAATCCCAACCCAGATGAAAGAAAATCGAGGCTTACTTTCATGTTTAATGTTAATTTTGAAATGAATTGGATTTTGAACTCAATTTTGTTTTAGTAGAACTCTTCATTGGAACACAAATTTCACATTTCACATTTCTCGTAGCAAAGCCAACGATTGAAGTTAAAAAAAAAAAAAAAAAAAAAAAAAAAAAAAAAAGTAGATCGCCGTGACGATCAAGTTCAACTTCAACCTCGGCCATCCTCATCCAATTCTTATATACCCAGCCAGAATAATAGAATACCAAGTTGCACAATGGATTTGAACCCAAATCCCCACACTGGGTATATCTTTAGCCCCTTAGCTCCCTCGACCCTCACAAACAACCCTTCAAACCGGATTTTGATTCAGGCTAAGATCCAAGAGATTTTCATGCCGACACTGAGCTCCACCATGATTGAGGGGAAGATCGTTTCTTGGGTGAAATCCGAAGGGGATAAACTCTCTAAAGGGGAGCCGCCTAGCGCTGGAAACCGAAGGATGAGTGATCTTAATCGAAGAACCACCGTCAGCGACCTCGGCATCTCCGAACAGAGCAATCTCCAAATCAAAGTTTCAATCCTTGCCAAATCTTTTCAACGAAAAAGATAGGTCCAAACTCGCAACTAGGGTTACGAAAGAGAAAATGAGAAATGCGACGAAGAAAGAGCACCTGAAGATGGGAAAACTCACCATTATCACAGTGTCGTCAGCCGGCGAGAACTGTTCATCCTAGGTCGCACGGTTGGGAGAAGTTCTAATGGAGATATTGTCGGAAGCTTGGATCTGTCGTGGGGTGTTCATGTCAGCATTTCAGGGGTTAAGGAGTGTGTGAGGGTAATATCGGTACTTCAATATTTTGAAGGGTAATATGGCATTTAAGAAAAAAAGAAACTGCTGACATCAGCATTTGAGGTATATTCTGTAACAGAGACTGACGGTAGGGGGTCTGAGTTTAATTTGGTGAAAGAGAGGGGGTGTCCCTATAATAATGGCATTCTCCAAGGGGTGGCGCTGTAAATTACCCTATATATAATGGGGGCTCAGTGCTTCCTCACCCAAAAGTAGAACAATATTTCCTCCAATGACTAACACATGATAATTAAGGTGGCACCAAAATTTTGTGGATGATACCAGTGGACTCAAACGTCCTTTATTCACTAGTCAAGTTTCAGCGCAATTCAAATTTATCGTGTCAAAATAAACTATTGAAAAGATTAGAGAATACCAATGGAAAGTATGCTTCATATGAGATCATGGTTTAAAGTATCTCCGATACCGATACGATACCTTCCGATACGTATCTTAAATTTAGCCGATCGATACGATACACACCGATACGATACATTGAATTTTTAAAATCCTTTCGTATCGATATATATCCTATGACACATATCGATATGCACCAATACACTATCGATATGTACTGATACTCTATGAAAAATATAAAATCAATGTGAAATATACGTTTTGGTATGTATCAGTACATATCGGTGAGTATTTGTATGTATCGATCGGTACGTATCGATGAGTATCAGTACGTATTGGTGAGTATCGGTATGTATTGATCAATACGTATCAGTGAGTATCGGTATGTACCGATACAGTGCGCTATGGTCATATAATGGCCAAGATGAGTATTTTTTTTAGAAAACACGAATTTTTGAGGGGTTTTTGTTCCAAAGTTGTTGTCAGTCATATTTCTCTCTAACTAAAGTGGAAATCAAGGTTGGGAACAAGGATTTTACATTTATGGGACAACTACAAACCTTGAATTCTTAGTGCGATACCCTCAATTTAGTGTTTATGCATAATACATGTTATCAATAGTTTTTTTTAACAAATATTTTATGCAAAAGTGTTTAAAAAGGTGTTTCATATCCATTTATGTGCGTATTTTTAGCGTATCTCCGATACGATACGATACGATACCCTCCGATACGTATCTTAATTTTGATCGACCGATACGGCGAGCGATACCGATAGAGAAGGGAAAACCAGAAAATAATAGAGAGGCAAAAAAGGAAGAAGAAGAAGAAGATAAGAAGGTAAAAGAAGAGAAAAAAATCAGGAAGGGATCAAAAGGACACCCACGGAAGCCATGGTTCTAACCCAAAAGAAATCTTTCATGTTCAAATCTTCAAAAACTAAAACAGAAATTTCAATTATGTCTTACATGACTACTTAAAGGAAAAATCAAAACAATTAAGGGAAACCACTGGAAAGGAAACTACTTTAAAGTTTGAAGCTAACTAATCTCAAAGAAATTGTTTCTAAAATAAAAGGAAATCAAATCAGAAGCTAATTTTTTCCCTAAATCAATCGTCCAATTGCATCAGCTCTCCCAGTCTTAAAAGAACTCGACTCCGTCGAGTTAGGTCATGCTCCCAAGATTCCCTAATAAATCGCTCGCCAATGAGGTAGCACATATCTTGAAACAGAAGATGGGAACATAACTCCAAGAGGAGGGAGAGTAGGCTAACGTGTCACTGGAGCCGGAGTCAGTCGACGACGTGGCATGTCTGATAATGCATGTGGCCTCATTAAGTACATACGACCTCCTTGCTTCACCTTGATGGTGTTCCGTGCACCATCATAGAGAATGCCTGCATGTTGCTGCCAAGGTCGCCCTAAAAGAATGTCGCCGTGCGCCAATGGGGTGACCAAGCAAGTTACATGGTACTATAATGGCCCAAATTGTAAGTGTACTCGAACAACTGCAGTGGCCTCTTCTCGAGCTGTGGGTCCAAAATCTCACACTTGAATCTTCTTGAAAAGCTGCTTCTATGGAAGGTTGTGTGCTCAAACAAATTCAGTAGATATGAAGTTTTCTTCTGCCCCAGTGTCAACAACTGTATGGACATCGGTAAGATCGGAACCGTGCAAGAAAGTACCCTTCTGTCTAAAGAGAGAAGCCTTGTCAACTAGTCTGTTTGAAAAGGATGAACGACTAGCTGAATGAGCTTCTACATCCTCATCACCATAGTCGAACATATCATCTTCCTCGAGGGGATAAGGATATAAAGCAGACTCATCTTCAATCTTCTCTGTTGGTTGCTTCGCTACTGCATTCACAGAACGAGTCCTATTGGGACACTTGGAGTAGTGACCCTTCTCACCACAACTATGGCATCTGATGTTCTTCAAGCCATAGTTGTCACGGCGTCGCCAAGGCGTCCCGACATTTTGGAGAGGGCACATCGGTGGACCGATTAGGGTCACCTTCATTAATCGACCGCCAAGGGTCATATAGCATTGCCAAATCGTCCCTGGCGACGATTTCTGACATTGTACACATAAATCGATCGCCATTTTGTTTTTTTTTTTTTTTTTTTTTTTGAAGTTATTATTGTTAATTACTAAATTGATTCTCTTTCTAACAATGTTATTAGCAGGTGTAATTGAAATGTACAAATTAATGCTACATGGGATAAAAGTGTAAATTAATAAGTTGTACCAAAGAAAAAAAAAGTCTAAATTAAGACCAAAGAAAGAAGTCGCGACTCTAACTCTCTTCAACCCTCCAACCCTAAGTCTCAAAGTGAAGACTGAAGACTCCTTTCAACCCTTCAACCCTTATTTTGCTCCAGCGATAGTTGTTCCTCCTCCGGCAATGCTGCTCCCGTGCTCCGGCGAAGATAGGTATGTTCCACTCTTCTTCTATTCTTCTATCCTTCCTCTATTCTTCTAACCTTCCTCTTCCTTGTCTCTGGTTTCTGTCTATCGACTCTTCTTCTCTTCTTCCAACCTTCTTCTTCCTTGCCACTGGCTTCTTCTCTTCTTCTCTTCTTCTCTTCTTCTCCTCTTCTAACCTTCTTCTTCCTTGACCCTACAGAGTCTGGTTTGTTTGACTCTTCAAAGTCGTCACCTCTCTTTTTTTTCCCCATTTTCTACTACTAATCAGTAATCAGTCTCTTCTCTTCTTCTTCTTATCTTCTTCTTCCTCTTCCCTAGTTCACTCACACAGACCAGAAATCTTTCTCTGTTCTGATCTTATTTTGCTCCGACGATAGCTTTTCCTCCTCCGGTGTTGCTGCTTCTGTGCTCCAACGAAGATAGGTATGTTCGACTCTTCTTCTCTTCTTCCTCCTTGTCTCTGGTTTTGAGTCTATCGACTCTTCTTCTCTTCTTCTCTTCTCCTCTTCTAACCTTCTTCTTTCTTGACCCTACAGAGTCCGGTTTGTTCGACTCTTCAGAGTCTTCACCTCTTTTTCCCCCCTTTTTCTACTACTAATCAGTAATCAGTCTCTTCTCTTCTTCTAATCTTCTTCTTCCTCTTCCTTAGTTCACTCACAGAACAGAAATCTTTCTCTGTTCTGATTTTTTTTTTTTTTTTTTTTTTTTTTTTTTTTTTTTTTTTTTTTTTTTTTTTTTTTTTTTAATGTTGTATACTTGTATTGTCTTTTTCATTGATGCAAATTTTCTAGCAGTCATGATTGTCAGATTGTGGTCTTCAATTACCAGATTTTCCATGATGAAGAACCATGTTCTATATTGTGGATAGTATTAATATTAAGAAAGGTAAGTCTATGTGCTAGGGGAAAAAGCCATTGTAATCTATGATATATGTTGGTTCATATAAATTTCTAGTTCTATTCTGTTGCAATATATTTTAACAATGTTTCCTGTGAATCTATGATATATGTTGGTTCATATAAATTTTTTTACAAATTTATAATAATGTCTCGTTGGCCTGTGTGCATCTTTTTTCCCCCACTTGTCAATTCAATGTGGTCTTGTGCAATTATTGATGTAGGATGGAAGGAATCATTTTCTGTTATTTCTCAGCAATGTCTTTATCTTTTGATTTGGATGGATTAAAATACTTGTCTATTGTCTACATTCTAATGTCTACTATATTTTTTCTTAGAAAATAGGGGAAATAAAAAAGTAGTATACTAAATAACTTTAGAAAATAGGGAAAATAAAAAATGACACATGGGCGATTTGACCGCCATGGCAACGCCATAATGGGCGATTCATCGCCAAATCGATTAGTCACCCCTCCACCGCCTTGGATCGATTTGATGCCGTCACACCTATGCTTCAAGCCATCACTGTCCTTGTTGAACTCTAACCTTTTTTCTTCAACTCTACAAGCTTCAGGCTTCTTTTCCTCCATACATGGTGGAGGTCTATAAACTGAAGAAGTCTTGAGCATACTTTCCAGTAGATGGACTTCTCTTTAGCTGTCTTTCTATGAGCCGCTGCCACATCAATAGACCCGAAATCAATGTTAGCCAACTCAAATCGAATCTCAGTACTTAGCCCACTGATATAACGAATCACCCGTTGCTGGTCTATTTCCTGAAGTCGACACCTTAAAGACAGCTTGTGGAACTCAAGGGTGTAGGAATCCACATCCTTGTTACCTTGTTGTAAGCTAAGCAATTTATGGAACATTACCTTCTCATAATTAAGAGGAACAAATTTTTCAGTTAGAATCTGCTTTATGACCTCCCAATTTTCATGACCTCCCAATTGGTAACGAGTCCAAGTCTTCTAACAAACCTTACATTCAGTACATCATCCCACCATAAACATGCATAGTCAATAAACTTGGTGAGGATGAGTTCACACTTCTTCATGTCTGGAAGAGACTCATATGCAAAAATCCTCTCAACTTTGGTAAGCCAGTCAAGAAATTCCTCAGGCCCCTTTTCACCACAGAACTCTGGAACCTCAACTTTGATGCCATAATCTCCATCAGAAAATTGCCGGCAACATCTTGAGGTATAAAAGGATCACGTTGCACTCGGTGAGGTGTATCTTCAATCCGTAGGGCATTAAACTGAGGAGGGGGTGTAGATGGTCCTACATTGACTCGCGTTTCAAACTTTTGCATAAAGGCAAGAATCCTAGCGAGGGCACCTTGAGTCTCGTCCATGAACTTGTCATATTTTGCCTCATTCTTCTCAACCCTGGCATTAGTTTCCTTTGGTTCTCAAGTACCTCACAATACAACTTGTGCAACTCAGCATTGATGTGACCTGTCATGGTTAGAGAGGGTAGGAAATTTTTTCTAATACCACTTGATGCGGATCCGGATTCCAAGGACTGAAATTGGATCAGTTAGGGCCCACAATAAAGTAGTAAAGAGTAATGGCAGTTTTATAAATAAACTGAAGTTTATGGGAATGGCAGAGTTGTAAATAAACAGAAATTATAATAAGCTACTTGGGAGAGGGGACATAAAGGGGATTAATAGTTATCTGGTGGGGATAAACTAGGAAACAAATAGAAATATGGGAGATAGGAGAATTAAAGGAAAACAGAAGGGTATAATAGGAAATCAGAATAAAAGAGAATGAATTAATAACTCACGATTCTGTTGGAGTTGTCTTCAACCTCTAGACAGCCACACAAGAGGCGGTAGAACAGAGAACAAAAGAGGGGGAAGGAAAGGAACTCCCTCGATTCTGTCACAGCTTGGTCTAATACTTCAAGTAAATAATTGCCTCAACCTGCCTCCCAATAATACGAAGACTCAGCCTGAAGGAACCTGCAATGAGAGCGATTGGAGGATCTGAACCAGATCTGGCGGTAGGTGAATGTCAGATCTGGCTGCTGTGGATCTCACAAATCAGAAGGTCTTTCGATCTCAGATTCAAGTATCTGAATCGCCTTAGGGCTTGCTACTGCTCCTCCAAGTCTCAAACCAACAGCTATGGTTATGAAGGAGTTCGACTCACCTGTTTGGTACTGCAAGTATCGCTCAGAAAGAGAAGGGAAAACCAGAAAATAATAGAGAGGCAGAAAAGGAAGAAGAATAAATAAGGAAGAAGTAGAAGAAGAAGAAGATAAGAAGGTAAAAGAAGAGAAAAAAATCAGGGAGGGATCAAAAGGACACCCACAGAAGCCATGGTTCTCACCCAAAAGAAATCTTTCATGTTCAAATCTTCAAAAACTAAACTGAAATTTCAATTATGTCTTACATGACTACTCAAAGGAAAAATCAAAACAATTAAGGGAAACCACTGGAAAGGAAACTACTTTAAAGTTAGACGCTAACTAATCCCAAAGAAATTGTTTCTAAAATAAAAGGAAATCAAATCAAAAGCTAATTTTTTCGCTAAATCAATCGTCCAACTGCATCAATATTGTTCCAGCAGAGACAGCAGGAGGGGGGACTTGGATGTGACACTGAATGAGGAACGCCCAAGTGGGAAGGCAATTGGAGATGGCTTTCCAGACTGTGAAGCTATGGCAGTGGATGTGACCTTTGAACCATATAATTTTTCTCCAAGGCAAGATGGGGCTTTTGGAACAGATGAAACACCAGGCAAAAGGCAGAAGTAAACAATCCATTGGGGGAGGGCAGCCTAGTGGGCTTTAATTTATGACTTAATGAGTTAGCCTAGTGGTTAGTACTTTGTCTAATAAGGGGTCTTAGGCTCAAACCTTGTAAGTTTAAATTGGGGGAAATAATGTTTTTAATTAAAAGATTCCTTCTTTTATCTTTATTTCGGGTTTTTAATTTCTTATGGTCCCCACCCCAATCAAACAAATCATGGGAGGAGGGAGATGAGTTCTAATAGAGGAAAAATAGAAAAGAAAAATAAATTAAGAAAAAAGAAAGAGAGGGGAATCGTGTGGGGGAGAGAGAGGGGGGAAAAGAGAGTCGTGAGAGAAAGAAGAAGAAAAAGAAAGAGAAGGAAAGAGGGAAAACTGAGAGAGAAGGAGAGAAAGATTGCAAGAGAAGAGAAAGAGAAAAAAGAAAGGGAGATCGTGGAATGGAAAGCTGTCCATTCTTATGCCTACTTTACTGCTCTATTCTGTTCACTCCAGGTACTTGTTTTTCCTCCCATTGGCTAACATCTGTGTCCAACTTTAATCTTAGTTTCTTGAATTTATTTATGCCCTATTACAGTACCTACAAGATTCTTGGTGTTAACTGTTAAGCTTGATTTAATCTTATTTTCTTGAACAGGTTTCTGCCATATTACAGTACCTACAAGATTCTTGGTGCTAAGTATATCAAATCTTAATTTGATTTCAGATTCTTGAATTGGATTGTTGTCCCTAATTCCTAATAGTTGTTCGTTTCTACCCAAAACTTTAGGGTTAGCTTTGATTTTAACTGACTAATTCAATGATTCAGCTGGCCTCCCCATGTTGGAACATAATCCATTTAGGGCTGGGGTTTTCATTGTGACCCAAACCTTAGGAACCAATACTGTCGGATCACTCCCATCTTTTGAAGGGCTCTTGTCCTTTTTATTAGCTATTAATTCCTAGAGTTTGACCTCTGATTGAGAGGGCTGACTTTTAGGTTAGCTTGTTGACTTTTTTTAGGAAGAAAGGTATTTAGTTATACAACAACAACAACAAAAACAAACTTATCCTTTTACCAACTTAATGGGGTCAGCTACATGGATCCAATAGAAGAAAAAGAAAAAAAGTATTTAGTTATGTTCAGGATAAATGATTAATATAGGGTGATATTAATTACAGATTGTGACCTCCCAGATACTTGGGACTCAGAGGGTGGAGATAACACATTTGCAGATGGAGGTAAGTGGATTATAGTGGGTGCACACCACAGAGGTGTGATATGTTACTATTTTTTTTTGTCTTACTAGGCTGTTGAACTCACTCCATTAAATTTGACATTTCAGAGGAATAAAACGGGGGATGCGAGTTGCAGTGGAGTTTGTGGGCGACTCGAAGTTTTCTTGTTTTAGCTTACTTTTATTTTAGTATATGGTTGTAGTAGGGAACTGCTTCATGTATACTCTGACAGAGTGTCTTTGAATCTTAATTTGGGGACGTATCTTAGATTGCCACCAGTAGGGTATTATTTGGAATTTATGATTTAATTATATTGTTGAGACTTGAATTTGATGAGTTTTATTAAACTTGACTTTGTGAATGTTATCGATCATGTGATCAGCACCCATGAGGAATGCACCTTTAGCTGCATTTGGTTTAGGTGGTGACACTAGTAGTGTTGATTTCATCAAAATGATAACATTTGATCAGCGCCCATGAGGGTTGTACCATTAGCTGCATCTGGGTTTGGGTCATGACACTAGTAGTGTTGATTTCATCAAAATTTGAGGATATTGATGCAATTAAGGATCAAAACCAGATTTGTGCAAGAACGTTTATCTATCAAAACTTTGAATCTTTGGTCAAATTTTTATTTTTAGTGTCTTCACTAGATTAGTGCAAAACAACCTGAATGATTACACCAAACTAGATATTTTTGCAATGATGTGTTCTTCTAAACCTTAAATCTTCCCCAAACTGAAAATAACATTTTTTTGGTATTAATACACGTAAGAAACCTCATCCTTTATACGTAATCAATTGAATGCACTGGTCTTCTTGTTCTTCGTTCTCTTTTTCATACATGATATATTTTACATATTACTTTATAATGTTTTATGCTTCAAAGCTGTATTTTGCAAATATCCTAAGAATTTCCATACGCTTGACAATTTCTATGCATATTTGTTATGCATCTGGTGTCTCTCCAGTACGATACTGATACTTTAAACCTTGACCATAGGCACAAGCAATTGTGTTCAACAATCTGGTGCCAATCAAGAGTGTATCACAATAGCAGCAACCATGGAGTAAAGGGGAAAAATGAAAATTTCCAACCAAGAAAAAATCAAATCTCATTCATTCCTTTGAAGCTTTTCTCATTACAGATATCACTCAAAATATCCAATCAGATGTCTCGTTAAACTAACTGAAAGTCTGACTCACAAACAGATAACTTACAGGAAATAGAAAAATCAGATTCCATTATAAACAGGAGTTTGTAACTTGCCAAAAGAAGTAAAAATCGGATATAAAAATATTCAATCAACAAGTCCAATAATACCAAAAATGTTTATCAAAGCATTTTGGGTCTTATAGCTGGACAACACACCCACCCACCCACACATACATACACACACACACACGAGAGAGAGAGAGAGAGAGAGAGAGAGAGAGAGAGAGAAGATTTCTATGTGCTGACCAAATTCCATACTAAAATACAAAGAAGGATCATGTTATCTTTCAATAAGGCTGCATTGGGCTCAAAACAAACGTAAAGAGAACAAAGTAAAAATAAAGACAATAAGGGGGGAGCAGTGCAACAAAAAAACTGCATACTTAAACCAGCACAAGAAGATTTACCAAGAGAAATGCATGCTCCGGCTACTATATTGACAAATGCCTGAACCAGTGCTTCAACATCCAATTCATCACAGTCAGCTGTCTCATCACCAATGCTCAATACACCCATCTTCACAATATCAGGAATCTGGGATTGAATCCATTCCCCAGAAGGCTGTACCCTGCATCACCAGATATCTTAAGTTGAACATCAGTAAAAGATGTAGCTGTTTTCAAAATTGAATAGCACAAAGTCCATGTTAACACTACCTGCTCCACATTATCAAATTCCTTGCAATAACACGGAGCATTATAAAATCAGGTCTCACATATTGCAGTTCAAAATGGGTATGAGGAATAGAAAGCCTAGATGCCATAACTTTCAACTCTGTCTGAAATAAGCAAAAGTTGTAATGTAAGAACATCCTGGCAAATGCTGCCAAACAATACAGTGTTTCTTACATCTATATTGGAAGCAAGAAAATCCACTTGGAATAGCATCAGATATTGAACATATACAGAACTACATCCTACGCAAAAACTTGCCTTCAAAAACATCAGAGCAAGAGCAATTATAGCTCCAGGGGCTGTGACATCAACATTGACAGATGTACCATCCATCATCTAAAAAAAGTAATAAACAAGGGAAGACCCATTAAAATCAACTCTCATAGACACAGAAAAGCATTGATTTTGAGTTCCTGATAAGTTGTGTCAGAAAAATCGAAGTGCAAGAAATTAATTCAAAAACTTGGTTGGGTAGTTACAAAACCTGTCCAGCACCACGATTTTGCTCATCTGTTGATGGTTTTATGGTAAGTGATCTCTGCTGATGAATACAAAAAAAACAGAGGCAACACAGAAGTATGAGACTTATTAAAAGGGCAACCAATCAAGTAAAGCTGTCAGATCTTATCTACCAATGAGTAGTTTGGAAGGTTTAACAACGATAAAAAAAATTTTTAAAAAAAGGTACATTACGCCTAGGGTACCTAACGTTTCGAGAAATAACGGAGAAGGTACCCAATGTTTCGCATATTATGTGTTTGGGGTAGCTAAACAGTGATAACAGTATACTAAAGTTAATGGAAAAGTTGGAAATTTGAAATTTGGTTTTTATCAATTTAACCAAGTTATCCTTGTTTAGGTACCCCAAACATAATATGTGAAATGTTAGGAGGTATATTAGCCGTAATTTCTTGGAATGTTAGGTACCCTAGGTGTAATTTACCTAACAATATTAGAGACACTTAAGCACAAAAATATCTCCATCACCATACATTCTGAGATTCTTTGCCACCAATGTATTGGAACAGCCGATCCACCAATGTTCTCATGAAACCAAGTACATCTTCGCCTCGACCTTCAATAAAATTTAACTTAGCTATCTAAAACATTAACCTTTTAAAGAATTCAGTTGTAAAAGCAAATCCATACCCAAAGCTACAAGTCCCATTGCAGACCCTGCAGAAACAGCATAACATTCTCTTTCAAGTACATTATCACCTCCACTTTTACGGCCAATTTCTCCCTGTAAAAAGTTTTAATTAACATGCACTAATATTAGCATGATTTTCCTATATGAAAAAGAAAGGGGAAAAAAAAAAGTGGAAAAGGATTAAAGTTACTTCAATAGTTCTTGAAGATGCTATAGACCAATATAGATGCAGAAATATGTAGCTATTCACCCAAGACTAACAAAAATTCATCATTGGATTTCATTGATGACATATTGGACCAGAAATGCAGATAACATACAAATGCCATATAGTTAAAACTTTAGATCAATGACTAGATTATAAATCAATCACTAATGATGATTAATAATGGAGATTATGACAGCAACAATAATGATAATAACTTTAGTGCCAATAAGCAGTATTCTATCTAACAAAAGTAAAAAAAGCATCACTCTAGAAGACACACAAAGAGCATCAAACAGCGAGGAAAGAACCAGGGTGATCAATATGTAAAATATCATAAAAATTGATAGTACTACAAACTGAGATGCTCAAAGCCTTCATTGCCTCTAGCTTCCAAGGAACTATTATGTCCTGAGTCTCCTGACCCAACAACATTGTCTTATTAGAGATAACATGTAAAACTTAAAATATCAAAAGAATTGATAATGGTATATGTAATGCCCCAGAAATTAGAAACTTGAGAGTACATTTTAAAGGGCCAAAAATAGGGTTTCCTAGAAATTTTGGGAACTAATTTGGCCAATTAGGCCTTGAAACCAGCAAGAAACTTCCACGTTTCTACTGAAATTTCACGGTTTAGTGAAATGTTTCAGTTTCGAGCCTGGTGAAAACCAGGCTAGAACCAAAACCTTGAACCTTGATTCACCATTAGCAGACTTACTCAAGAGTCAGAGGAGAACAAGAGACCAATATATCCAAAAAGGCTATGAGGTACCAGGACAATAAAAAATGAAAGTAAAACAAAGTAGGATAAAAAGAATAAACCCTGAGGAAAACTAAGAGACCCACTCATGCAGATAACAAAGAGCATGGATGAAGGGAGAACTGTATAATAGAGGGTGTGATTAAATCCAAAATGGCACTCCCTTTTTTCTTCCAGTTAACCAAGAGTCACATATCTGATGAACAAGAAAGATCATAGAGGTCGGGAAAAAAAATGCCTTCATCAAATTCCTAAATTTACAAAACGATTATACACATAAACCACATGTCATAAAACCAAAAGATACACAAGTAATATGAATACGTAACCAGAAAAATTATCCAATACAGTGCGAAAACAGAACTCAATACCAGAAGAGTTTGCATTGTTTGAGGATGTGCTGAACCTTCATAAAGAAGCCCAACAGCCATGAGTGCCGCAGACTGAAAAATCAATGCAAAAGCATGCATTTTAGAATTAATCCGAAAATGGTACCAGTTAAGGCCACAGCTACGGAACAGAGTTAACGAAGAAATTAGAGTTCATGCATCTGACTGGAGTGGCAACCTAAGAGTTTCAATTCTAGTAAGCAATGTTAGAAATTGGATTAGAAATATTGTGTAACCACCGCCTCC
>NW_024870636.1:144488-336118 GCF_013358625.1 Macadamia integrifolia
CCCCCCTCCTAAAAAAAAAAAAAGCCATGTGAATTGAGGAAGTAATAGCAGGAAAACAAATAGTTTGACCATACTTTAACACAATATTTCTTTCTTCTCCTATTATACTAGTTAGAGATCTGGCGTACTCAAAAATTTAGTGCTTTATTCACAAAAAGGGTAAAGTATTAACCCAATTAGCACAACAAAAAGGAATTAGAGACATAAGTATGTTCATAGAAATAAAAATAAAAATATTGAATTTATTTACCTGAAGAAGTGTTGGAAACTCCAAATCCGGAAAGGACGATGGATGACGAGCTGGAACATGAAAATACAGTGACTGAAAAGAAAAAAAAATTGTTTTTATGTAGCATAAAGTGAAGAGAACTAGCATAACAAACATAATGAATTATAGGAAGGAAGTGACATAAAAAAATTAAAAAAAATAAATAAATACATAAAAAATCAGATTCAAAAACAAATATCGGTGATGTAGATAACTCAAATGTGCTTATTTTATTGCAAATAAGCCTTGGGTTATGTTATATATGTGTTGGGCCTTTGATCCCATGGGTTTTCTTCGAAATGGGCCTAAAATATGAGTAGAAGGTAGAAAAACGGGATTTAATTTATTAGTTTAGTTAATTGCTATTTAATTCAATAAAGGCCCATTAGGCCATTGGTCAGTTGTAAAGTCCTATATGGACTATTAGTTAGTTAGTCCTACTCCATGTTGGAGTCATAAAGTCAAGCCCTAGTCCTATTTTGAATTCCTAGTTGTAGTAGGAGTGTCTAGTCCTATTGGGAAACTAGCTCCTAGTTGTAGTAGGAGTGTCTAGTCCTATTGAGAAATTAGCTCTTGGTAGTAGTTTGATTGCTATTCTGCCTTCTATAAATAGAGGAGTCTATGTACTTATAATTACATATTTGAATGAATGAATTATTGAGTGATTACTCTTTAGCTAAAAAAACTATTATTGAGAGGTGAGATGCCTAAACCTTTGAAGGGTGTGATACCCAAAACCTAAGGGGTGAGATACCCATTCCTTTATTCTCTTTCACCTTTCTCAACCCTCCATTGATTCTTCTTTTTCTATTTTTATCTTCTGTTTATTGTTATTATAAGTTCAGACCTGTTAAAGCATACAAAATCAGAATCAGCCAGCCAAAGAGTTCTTGTTCTTGAAGCCAATCGACCCTCCTTGCGGCCTAAGTTTGGGATCTGATCTGCAGATCCTTTGGAGGACTGGTTCTATACTCTAAGAAGATCAATCGATCCTCTCTCGAAGGTTATCTGAAGAAGACAAGTTGTTGTTCCTGCAGAATTCTTCACATTCTCTCTCCTAGGTTTGAAAATCAAGAAAGCGCATAACTCCATAACCAACCGTTAGAAGCCCTTCATATTTAAGGGTTTTTGTACCCTCCTTAGGGACTATCTACACCAAAAAGTGCAGCTCAATCGGACTCCCACAGACCTGACCTCACCTTTGTCTCTCCAGCTCTATAGAAGGTCTTTCTCTCTCCTATCGGGTATGGTTTTGTGCTGGTTTTGCTCCTATGTGGGTATTGTATCCTTGGGGGTTTATTTGATGGTATTAATTCTTTGTTTTTTGCTCCTATTTGTATTGTTTGGGGTTATAAACTGCGGAGTTAGTTACTTGTAATCTACTCCTGCATTACCGGTCCTAGACAATAGACAATCAAGAGGCAATGAAGTTGATGTTGGTTCTGGACTTCAAGGACCTGCAGAAATAAGCTGAGTTGGAGTCCCTAACTCCGACCATTTAATGTGCAACTTCTGTTCTGATGGAGGAAACTCTTTTCATGACAAACTAAAGAGAAGAGATCCGAGGAGATAGCATTCCTTCGTTAGCTAGGGATGCAATATGAACATGAGATAGGAGTCTCATTAGGATATCAGAAAGTTTGGCTCTACAACCTGAAACTAAGGAGGTGATATTACCAAAAGTAGAAGAGTTCCACACTTTGAGGGCACTCTTGGCATTTCAGAGCTCATGGGAAAAGGAGATAAGGGGGTAGATATGGGAGTGGACAAGCATGGCCTAGGCTTCTATGAGTATTGAGAGGAAATCAAAGTGGGTGGACCACATGTCAAAATATTTGAAAGGTTTAGGACCAAAGGAGAAGTAAGGATGGATGAAGATAGTGATGGGGCTATGGTCAAAAATACCTAGGGACTCAAATGTAGCACGGGAATATGGGAATTAGGTAAGCGGTAAGCCAAACCACATTCACCAAGACAACAGGAGTCACCACTTCTACTGAGCCAAAAGGAAGAGTCTGGACAAGGGGAAGCCTAGCAGGGAATAGTGGGAGTGCTGGCTCAAAAGCGTCAATATTCCTGCAATGGAGAGAGAGGGTTACCGGCAAAAGGGGTGGATGGGATATGTGGCAGCCAAAGGGAAAGGCTCATGGAGGATGAAGGGATCGGTGGGTGCTCTGTGGGGGGGCGAAACATAAGAGTGGCAGAATGGTCGGGTGAGGAAGATAGGTAGATGGCAGAGTCGGTCGGGTCTGAAGAACCGATAGCAAAAGGAGGAGGTCAGAGCTGGATGGGCCTAAAAGAGATCAAGTGGGCAGCTAATGGACCGGGCCCCGAAAGGGACACATAGCAACGAGGAAGGGTTAGAGGACGATATGGGCTGGACCGAAGGATTGGCTCAAGCGAGGGAGAGTGATAATGAGAGGGAGTGATGTGGCGATGAGAGGGGATGGGCCGACAATAGGGCCCAACATGAGAGGGAGAATCGATTAGGTGACGAAGCGGTAAGTTAATTGCATAAGCAACAGGCCCATTGGTCACCACCCCAGGGAAATGAAAAAAGGGAGGGCATAAGAGGAGGGAAGGTAGAAGCAGAGTGCACGCCCGAAGGTTCTGGAGGTTCATCAGCAGAATAGGGGGCAAGACGAAGCAGAGGGAAGAGAAGTAGTAGTTGGCTGAAGGGATAAGGCTGATGCGTATCTGCTTCAGGGAAGGAGGAGATCAACGGATTCGATTAGGGCATGGGCACAACAGATTCGACAATGACTTTGGTAAGAACCACTGGCATGTCACCATCAGAGTGCAAAGATTGGAATTTGTTACAAGTTATGACCAAACGGTTGAATGCGAGGGTTGGACCATTAGTAGGAGAGGAGGATCATGGTCACAAGGGAACCTAAAGGGGGATCACGCCCATGCTTGGACGAGCTCAAGCTAAACAACCGCGGGCAGGTAAGCAGTTTGTCCACTACTGTTTCACTTAAAAGCTCGAACTGTTACGGAAGGGCAGCATAAATAAATGCATCAACACTTCCCTGCATGTGCATACCAAGATCCCATTGTCTAACAAGTGGAGCTCACAAGGTATTTTCCTTCATGCGGCACCGAGGGAGGAAAATTGTCGAGAAAACTCTTCCAATGCACTTCCCAGTAGTCAAACACTTGACCTCCATACTATGATAACATGTTTGCTACCTTCCTTCTCGACGCCGAGCTCTGCATAAAACAAATCACAATTGCGCTGGATTATGTTGGTCAAAAAGTGTATGCCGGTCACATACCATGTTCAATAACGTTTCACCAAATATCTCAAGATATTACGGAAGAAGGGTAATGTCAATGTATGCATCAACAGAGTCCTAAGAAACAGTGGAGGTAGGTGACGGGGGGTAGAGGGAGGTAATAGATTTTGCACTACCAAAAGAACGGTTGCTGATTCAGTAGCACTTGGTTGGCTCAACAAATATGACCAACTTTGAAACCAAACCCAGATGGAACAGGTCCAACAAGGGATGGAAGTAGATTAGTGAATTTCAGTCTTTTATTTACTTGGTTATGTAATAGGTTAGTTATTTTATTTTGAACTCTATTTAGTTTGAGTTGGTTTAAAAGTTAATTTAAGTCCTAGAGTTCAATTAAGGGCCTTTTTTATTTTCCTTTACATATTTTCTTGTACCCAACATTGAAAGGCATAATGGAATAGACAAGAATTGGGTTTTGCTCCGAGTGAGCGTGTAATAGTGAGTATCCCCCTTTCCCACTGCAACTCTGAGACTCATATCAGATTTCTCTCCTTCTCCAACAGGTCCTGCACCAGTTTCCAGATGCAACAGTAGGAACAAACGAGGCTACCAGTAGAGAGGGAGGGAGGATTGAAGTTGCAGGATCAGACAAAGGCTTTGTTACGGTTGAGGGCCAAGAGGGTGGCCGGGGGTGGTCGCAAATCGAGAGAAGTTAACAGGAAATCTAGACCTGTGGGGACATTTCTCTAAAGGATGGCAGAAGACTTCACAACTCCAACTGTGGGGTGGTAGCCATTCTAAGATGACCTGTTGCACAAAGGAGTAACCCTCATCGTCAGAGACCGTGACAGAGCAGGGAGGAGGGTCTGCCACTGAAAGCTCAATGCAAATCCTCATGAAGGAAAAACGATCCTTTTTTTTTTTTTTTTCTTTTTTTTTTTTTTCATGTTCTTCCATCAGAGTACAAGCGTTTCCCCAAGATTGAGTCCACGATACTCAAGCCATCCTCACACCACAAATAGGGATCTTCAGCAGAAGCCGCCCAAGGGATGAAAGGGGTTCATGGGAAGGGCAGATAAGGAGTGGGAGATGATGGGGTTGGAGGGGGGAAGGGGAGGGCCTCAGAAGGAGGCAGCAGCCCGCCAGGGTGCTGCCCATGGCAGGGGAAGTTAGACTCAGGCGAGGGAGAAGCAGGGCTCAGGCGGGGGTGAAGCACGCTCAGGGACTGCAAAATCACTCTCCCTTAATTCTGTTTTGCTTTGCATATTATACTATTGTGCTAGTTAGTTTTCTGTCTGTTCTTCAGTTTCTGTTTGTCTCCTTCAGTTAAAATATTCTGGCACTAGTTTTAGTTATGTTTCCACTTTTTGAACCAAAGTACTGTCTATCGATATCAGAAACCCAGTTGCTATTTTGAACCTGGAAACTTCAATTTTCTGAAATTGCTTTGCCACTTTGATTTCTGAATCTGTCTGCTGAGCACTTTCAGTTTCTATTTTCCACTAGTTTCTAAAACTGTCAACTGTACTTTCTAATGCTGGTAGTATCTAAATCTGGTTTCCATTTCTGGAAATTTCTAATCTCTATTTTCTAGTTCTGTAGTTACGAATTTGGTAGTCACTAATTTTGGAAGTTTATAATTTTGATCTATTTTGGATTTCACATTCCTAATTCAAGAAGGATTCTCACATCTTTGAATCTGACAATTGGATTTCTTTGAAACATTGCTGTCCTCCACACCCCTGTAGACCACTCAACAGAATTCGGCCCATATCAGATCTTTCATTGACAAGTTATATAACTTTCTACATTCTGTATATAATTCCTTACCTGTGGTTCTGGAAATTCGTTGGATTCCTATAACCTAAACCCTTAGGTGACATAGAAACCCATTTTCAATACTCATGATAATATGGGCTGATCATAGCCAAATTCTCCAGTAATCAAGAAGAGAAATAATCAGAATATTTTACTAAATGAAGAACAAAATACTGCCCCCTATTTACCTTTGATATTGCTGGTTGCATAGTGCCCCTATAAGATGCTGCCAAACCTAGCATCAGTCCTACAGTTGTGCTTTCATGTTCCTACAAGGACAAACTTAAATGTCAAGAAGAACAGAAAAGACATATGATAGAAGCAACAGACCAACGGTACATGAACAGAAACACACATACCAAAAAAAAAAAAGGGAGGCATATTCCTCCTCCAGTTAACACTTATCAAACTCAAACCCAACATCAAGACCTTTTAAAGGCAGGTCGCAATTCAAGATATATGCATGTTGTCACATTGAATAGATAAATGGAGGGATTTAGGGTTTGGCCATTGAACTGAGCAAAGAAGAACGGACAAACGTCTAGTCCCAGAGTTGGCCTCCCCCAACACCAATATTAGGAATAAATAAATAACCACTAATGATTGATAACAACATGTGAACATCTACATATGATGGACACAGTTATTGCCTTATGCTAAATACCAAACGGCTATTTTGCAAAGAATTTGCCCCTTGCAACTAAAATAAATGAGGACAGAAAGAAAACAAAGTATTTGTGCCCCTTGAGCTTGGACTAGACCAATCAAGACCAAAAATAAGCCAAAAGTAAGACCAGATCACAAGAGCCACCCCAGAGTAAATAAAGAAGACAGTCAACAGATTCTTCCTACTCCATACAAAGAGCATTCGGTTGTGGCTTCTGAGATTGTAACTTCTCCCAAGCAAATGGTCAGACACCTCATTGGCACCGCTATACCCCCATATTCTCCACAATTTTGCATCCCTCCGAACTTGGATTGTCAGATACTTCATAATATGAATGAAATGACAAAGGGCCCATAACTTCAGTACAACCACATTTTTCCATGAAACACAATTAAACATCAACCAATGGCTATAGATGAATACACTGAAAAATAAATAAATTCCTGCAATTAAAATATATATAAAAAAAAAAAGAGCAGAAAATATAACTGAACAAAATTGAACGAAAAAATAAATTAATCATCAACATAGCTAGATACCTTGGAATAGTACTGGTATATATCAGTGACTGATAAAACACGCAAATGTCCATGTAAACCTAGCGCAAGCAGAAGGCCTGCATGAGTAACATTTGGCTCCTCTGGCCTGTTATATAGAATCCAGGTTCTTGACATTTTCCCCTGCCAATGGAAAAGAAACTCAACTATTAAGGATAACCTAAGCTGAGGAAACAAAAATTAGATTACCAGAAAATAAAAGCCATGGAGCATTAAGAAATCAATCGATCAAGAAACTAAATAAATAGAAATTCCTTCGAGTATAAAATAGATACTGAAATTGTTACAACCGCTTATTCTATAATCTCGAGCTGTTAAAGTAAGGGCCACTGGTGGAACCGTGGAATCAAAGTATCCCTAAGTAGGTTTCAGATTCCAACCCACAGGCAGAATTTGCAGGCTCAAAATCAGCAAGCTAACATCACTATTAATCCCCCAAACTAGGAGTACGATTAACCCCAAAACCATATCAAATATAGGCAACCAGTACTTCAATGCCCCAAAACAGTACAATGACCCAATGGTTGGATCTCTAGTTACAGACAAAACACCAAATTAGAAAAAGCAACCAGATTTAGAAACAGTGCTCAATATCATCATCAAACCATCAAAACAAAATGTAACTTTGAATGTAAGCAGTTCTTAATAATTCCATCATATACAAAAATACCTCTAATCCATCAACCCAATATCACAGTCCAGCCGTTCACAGATTTATTAACTAAAGGCTGTAGCAAGAAGATAGGGACTGATCACAATCCACAGGTCAGGAGGTCACCATATCATTTTTATTTCTCCTCTTAAGATGGGAATCACCTCACAAAATAGGGTACTGATCTGATGGTCCAATAGGGGAATATAGATAACCCAACACCAAGAAACAAAAAACCTGTATAAAGCTACCGCAGGTATGTTCCACCACAGGAAAGTCAATGCTCTTAAAAATAGTAGATTCTCAACATAACCAGCATCACTTAGACATGTTTCCAGTATTACGTGTTAGTATTAACAGTATAGAAAATTGAAAATAAAGAGAGAACAGTAGCAGCCATGATAGAAGGAGATGAAGGAAAACAAAATAAAAGGGACGAAGCAGAAGGGATATAAGAGAAAAAGGAAGGAAGAAGGGGAAAATGACCAAGGCCTCTCACCTATGGCCTTAGTCAGTCTCCAACTAACCATAGGTCTCTCACCATAACTGTATCTCACATAAACTCACAAAGCCAAGCTTTTTTCAATACTCCAAATCATTACAGCCCATCTCTGTATTATTAGCTTCAATCAGACCTCCCTTGCACCGTGGAGAAGGGATCTCCCGAAAAGTAGCAATCCAATAAAAATAGAAACTGATATACCATTATGGGACCAAACAATAAAGAGACAGACACGTATCACAGTAAGACCTACTGATCAATCTTGGTCAATACCATTATTCCTGATCACACATGGTCGGCACCATCTAAGCTTGAGTAGCCCCGCCCTACACACTATGTCTAACAAGGTCACCTAGCTGAGACTCAATTGAACCCGTCCAGGTATCCTATATCGCACCGACCAGGGGTCAGTAGCCTTCATCAGTTAGAACTCTGCTGACCCTGTCTACCCTCCTAGGGAATGCTCATCGCCACCGACCGCGTGTCCTATTATAGGGTTCACCCCCATCATCCATGTGTCACTCAGATTCCATGATAGATCATAGGATAGCGACACCCGTAACCATTTCTAAACTCAACCAAGGTTAACAAACCCCACTATGGTCAGGTTGATGATTATCAAGAATTCAAGATCTGGAAATAACCATGGTTAGGTTAACTGTTATGAGATTTGCCACCTCAGCTTGGACAAGGACCAGTCCACCAATAGCTCACAAATCCACATCAGTCAAGAAAAGTGACCAGACGCCCAATAAGCGAGGGCACCAACCACTATATAAGGCAAGTTAGCGAAATTTAGGGTAAGACACTTAGAACACTCTGAGCTCTACTTCACTTTCTTTCTTCCTCTATTGAAATACTAACTTCGGCATCAGATCCCCTTTCCCGGAGTTCCCCTCTGGGCTAGTTTTCTTATATGTTGTTTGCAGGTCTTCACTGAGTGAGAATCCGCATCAACAGAAACTACCCTAATATATTCCTACTTCTAGTTGCATTTTCAAAATAGAAACCGATTGGATGGCAATCTTGAAAAAGGTACAGGCCCATGTGGTCCAGGACTCCAAAACAGCTTTGTTAGGCCCCGAAGTATGGTTACATATAAAATCTCTCTTGTATTTCCATTTAATGTTAGGGCGTCCAACGCCTTAGCTTTGTTACCCTTACATATAAAATGAGCCGCTAGCAAGAGTTAGCGTGAGCACAATTAAACTGACACGCCATGTCGATGCCCGGATGCAGTGATAAGTAGACAAGGGCAAGTGAGAGGAATGAACCCAATCTAGAAGCGTAGGATTAGATTAGCATCCTTGAACATTGGAACCTTAACAGGTAAGAAGAGCCTGGAGTTGGTAGATGTTATGAGGAGAAGAAAGTTTAATATTGCATGCATCCAAGAGACAAGATGGAAGGGTAACAAAGCTAAGGCTTTGGAAGACTTTAAATTGTGGTATTTAGGAGAACCAATTAACAGAAGTGAGTGGACATCATATTGGACAAAGATCTAAAGAATAATGTGGTGGATGTCAAAAGACTGGGAGATAGGATTATATCTATCAAAATGGTGTTGGAGAAAAGGTTGTCAATATAGTTTGCGCTTATGCACCCCAAGTGGGTTTGAATGATAGTAAGCGCCACTTTTGGGGTCATATGGATTAATGATTAAAGTATCGGCATTGGTTGCTGTATCAGTCGGCTAAATTTAAGATACCTATCGAAAATACGCTAAGATATGATAAAGATCAAGCATAAAGTATTAGTACGGTCGCCGTATCGGTAGGCTAAATTTAAGATACATATCGGAGGGTATCATATTGGAGATACTTTAAACCATTATATGGATGATTTACTATAGGGTTTTGGTCAAGATGAATCGATTATTATTAGAGGTGACCTGAACGGTCACGTTGGGAGTGATTGTAAAGGTTATAAAGTTGTCTATGCAAGCGCTACGGAGTTGGGGAGACAAACGAGGAGGGGACCATAATTTTAGACTTTGCGGTAGCGAATAACTTATCCATTGCAAACATTTTCTTCGAAAAAAGAGGAGCATTTAATTACCTATAAAAGTGGGCATCATACCAGCCAAATAGATTTCTTCCTAACTAGAGGGGCTGAGAGACAACTATGTAAATTTTGTAAAGTTATTCCCGGGAAGAGTCTGACCAACCAACATAGAATAGTGATCTTAGATATGTACCTCAAGATGCAGAAGCATAGGACGAGGGAATCTATATACCCTAAGATAAGGTGGTGGAGATTAAAAGGAGATCCCTAGGTACTTTTACTGCTAATGTGTTAAACAAGGGAAATGGGGATATGTGGGAAACCAATGCGATGTGGAACAAAATGATGACTTGTACCTCAGTATGCAAAATCATAGAAGCTAAGGGTAGTCGTCAGGCCCCTAGTGAGACTTGGTGGTTGGATGATGAGGTCTAGGTATCTAAGCTTGGTTTAAGACATGGCAAAGGAATAAGGAGACAGAAGATAAATAGATGTTCAATGATGCCAAAAACAAAGCTAAGAAGATTGTGGGATTAGCCAGGGTGAAGACATATGAGGATTCTATAGGAACCTAAACACAAAAGAACGGGTAAAATCTATCTATAAGATAGCTAAAATGAGAGAAAGGAGGACCAGAGATTTCGATCAAGTGAGATGTATCAAAAGCGACAAGGACAAATGTTGGTACGGTATAAGGACATCATGAAGAGATGGGATGACTGGGTGAGTATATTTGTGACCTACTTAATGGAGATAGTTCAAGTAGGAATGACCCAGATAAATGTGTTACTCAACAAGACACCTTATGTCATAGATATGTATGAAAGATTGGAGCAACAGAAGTTAAAAAAGCCTTAAGAAAGATGAAAGTAGGCAAGACATTAGGCCCAGATGAAGTCCCAATAGAAGTGTGAAGAGCCTAGTGTTAGAGATTATATTGTAATTCTTATTTTTCCCTTTTTACCTCCCTAGGGAGGTGTATGTAATTCTATGTATATTAGTGAAGCAACATATCTGTTAGAGGGGCTATTCTCTCGACACAACATTCTACCACTCTTTCTCTTCTTCTTCTCTCCTTCTCCTCTAACCTTCTACTCTTATCTCTCCTCTTGCTTTCTTGTTTCCTTGCAACCCATAAATTCTAACTTGGTATCAAAGCAGGGAAATTTTGAGAGTCGATTTTGATTTTGAACCCATCTTGATCTGCTCTCTTTCTTCGGAACCCTAGAATGTAAGAGGGTTCTAGAGAAGCGACCACGATGTGAAGACTTCGAGAAACCATCATGTGAAGGCTGGAATCAAGCCTCAAAGAAACAGGATATGATATGTTTGTGAGT
Source organism: Macadamia integrifolia (assembly GCF_013358625.1). Classification (NCBI taxonomy): domain Eukaryota; kingdom Viridiplantae; phylum Streptophyta; class Magnoliopsida; order Proteales; family Proteaceae; genus Macadamia; species Macadamia integrifolia. The sequence goes on from NW_024870636.1 coordinate 155,533, forward strand.
GCTGAGCTCAGATCTCTCTGAACCAAAAATAGGACATCATTACCGCCAGCTCTGGGAGCAAGTCTTTATTTCTCTCTCATCTGAGCTCAGCTGGAGATGGAACCAGCTTTGTTTGAGTCGCCCAAGGGCCTAATTTCAGATTTTGTTGATCCCAGCTGGTGATTTCTAACCCTTTTGTCCTGCAACTTTTTTTACATGAACAGTTCTGCCGCCAGACTGGTTGTTGGCTTGCTGTTGCAGCTTTTGTTTTCTCCAACCTGGAGCTTTTAGGACAAGGGGCTGGACCGGCTGGTACCTTACAGGTCGCCTAAGGGTCCTTGAAAGGTGGTATAAGTGTGAAGTTTGAAAACTCCCTGATCTGGTTACAGTAATTCAAAAGCATCCTTTTTTAGTGTCTCTTTGAGCTCTTTTTTCGGCACCTCTCATTTGGTCAAGTTGGTTGTAAATGATTGATGATTCCACTTTATAACACATACTAGAAGTGATTTAGAGTTGAAAAATTACTGTTATGGATTGCTTCTGTTGGGTTTATCTCTGAGTATTTGGGAAGGAAATTTTGCGTAAAGTGTGCACTCTCCATCTTGTGTGTGGTTCATCATCTACAATATGTCTGAAGACAGTGGATTTGGAGAAGTTTCAGCCAGTGCATCAAATAGTGCTCATCCTACAACTATAGCTTTTGATGACCCGAATACTCAGATCTCTATTGTGAAGTTGGACAACACCAACTATTCAGATTGGACTCACTCTATGTAGCTTTCCTTGCAGAGTAGGGGAAACGTGAGTATGTTACAGGTACCATTCAAGCTCCTAACCCAAATGACCCATTGTATCCCAAATGGGAGAATGAGAACTCCATTGTTATCACTTGGCTAATATTCTCAAGATTGGAAGAAGGTTTATCGGTCTCTGGGAAGAGTATGATCACTATAGGGACTTCCAATTTTCCAATCCAAAAGTGAAACTAAGGTTTACCGAACACTTGAAAAGGAGCATGTTCTTATTTTGCTTGGTGGCTTGAATTCAAAGTATGAGCCAATCCGGATACAAATCTTGGGCAGGTCTTCTCTTCCATCCCTTGATGAGGTATGTAGCTATTTACATAGTGAGAAGACACGACGGGTGGCCATGGAACCTGCACCCCTCTTGAGCGGTCAGCTCTTACTACTAGCTCTCAGAGAGATTGGCGTGGTGGTGGCAAAAGCTAAGGGCCACCTTGTGGAGATGATAGGGATCGATTCCAATGTGATCATTATGGAAAATCTGGGCACACTAAAGAGAAGTGTTGGGTACTTCATGGTCGTCCCCCTAGTACGCGTGGTAGATCTAGTGGTGCACGTGGTAGTCGTAGAGGAGGAGCTAGAGAAAATAGTGTACTGACTGAGACTGACACTACAAGGTCTACTCCTAGCATACAGGTAGAGCACATCTCCTTTACTAGGGAGGATATTGCAGCATTATGAAAGGTCATGTCATAGCTGGGTGGCTCGCCCTCTTCAATTATAGTGCCAAATTCCTCAGCTTCAGCCTTGCAGGTTTCCACATCTGCTCCTTCCACAGCTCCATCTTGGGTTACTGATTCTCGTGCCATTAATCACATGACTGGGACATCCCATTATTATGATTCCTACTCCATTTGTTCCGGTAGCGATAAGGTCAAGGTGACTGATGGCTCCTTTCCATTTCTGGTAAGGGTAGCATTCTGGTTACTTACTCCATTTCACTTGACTCTATTCTTCATGTCCCTAATAATGTAGACTAGGGTAGGGAGTCTAACCAAGTCTCAACTTCAGGATCTTTTAATCAAAAGAACAACCAATAATAACCAAGGTAAGGCAGCAATATAACAGATCAGAACTAAGGAATCAAACAGATATGTAAATCAGAGTTTCGAATCCAGAAAATGGAATTTATGATATCAGAATATAAACCAGAAGAAATGACCAATCAGATATAGGTATAGGGTCGTATCAGATCATAAATTAGAAGTCTGTAACTGAATGATAATCAGGAAGTTTAAAGGTTTAAATCACCAACTTAAAGAGACTAAGTCAATGAGGAGCAAGGCTAGCAAACAGCAAACAACATTCAGATCAAACCGATTCAAAGTTCTGGGCAGAAACTGAGCTAATTAAAATCGGCCAGAATAGAGAGAAATTTGATAACAATATTGACCCCAAATTAGGATCGAACCATCCTCTCAGCAGGGGTAATACTCAACCCAAACAGGGAAGCCATCAGGTAGCTGGATGGCCTGATCAGTGATGGATCGACTAGGAGAAATTTGGGAGTTCAAAACCAGAAACTAAAAGAAGATCAGATCTGTTACCAGTAGTGCTTGGACTGATCTGTAGTACCTTTGATACTTGAGGGAGGAAGAAGAAGAAGAACACTTGAAAGGAACCTCTTGGGATTCACACCGCAAAGAGTCAATTGAATCAAATACCAATTCCTTTAGCCTTGATCAAACACAAGACCACCACTTTAATCACACACAAAGCAAACTCAGAAGAGCAACAGCAACATAGCTTTCTCATTCATAAAATCGTGGGGCTTAATGGGAGCCCTCTCCTTTATTTCTAATAAAGATTACTAACCTCTAGTTACTAAATTTGGAATAATAAACTACGAAATAAAACAATTGGAATTAGAAACTAACTTATGACTGAAAATTAGAAACTAACTAGGTACTGAAATTAGAAACTGAATAACCCTATCAAAACCCAACTAAAAAGGAAACCAATGAAAATAGGAAAGTAACTAGTAATCCCGTACTCAATCCTAGAACCCCCCTTTTAGACCCATAAAAGTGGTCTATTATACTCAAAACACATGGGATCAAAGGCCCAACTTGTATGAAACACAGCCCTAGGCTTATTCCTAATAAAACAAGCTTACTTTGGTTATTAATCTGCATCACCTAACCTTGCCATTAATCTTTTATCTGTGTCACCTAACAAAACCCTTAAACTGTTGTATCACATTTTTTCATTCTCATTCTCTTTCAGGGTTTGCTGACGAAGAGGATTATTGGCAGTGGGCATGAGGAGAAAGGACTCTACTTAGTTGAACCTCAATCATATTTTTTGGCTACAGAACAGTCCTATGTGTGTGGACGTACTGACAACAATTTTGTGGATTCTGTGATGTTGTGGCACCAACGTTTAGAACAAAGTACTATTGCACATCTGTGGCTGGTAACCTAATCACATGGAGTAAAAAACAACATGTGGTGGCTCGATCTAGTGCAGAGGCAGAGTTCAGAGCTATGACTCATGAAGTGTGTGAACTCTAGTTGAGAAGGTTGGTCCAAGAGTTGGGATTTGATATTGAGGCACCCATGAGACTTTATTGTGACAACAAGGTTGCGATAAGTATAGCCCACAACCCTGTGCAACATGACAGAACAAAACAAAGCGCATAGAGGTGGATAGACACTTCATGCAAGAGAAGATTCACTATGATTACATATGTACATCTTTTGTGAGGACTGGAGATCAGCTGGCTAATATCTTCACAAAGGGGCCCCTCCATCATCAGTTCAGTATTCTGTTCTTCAAGTTGGAAATGCATGACATTTATTCTCCAGCTTGAGGGGGAGTGTCACAGATTATGTTCTAAGGGTAGTTTGGGAACTAGTTAGGTTGCATTGTAATTCTTATTTTTCCCTTTTTACCTCCCTAGAGAGGTGTATGTATTTCCATGTAATATATTCTCCCAACACAACATTCTACAACTCTCTTTTATTCTTCTCTCCTCCTTCTCCACTAACCTTCTACTCTCATCTCTCCTCTTGCTTTCTTGTTTCCTTGCAACCCATAAATTCTAACTCCTAGGAGTATATATGGGGTATCTTTTTTTTTTTTTTTTTTTGTGAATAAATAATTCATCACCAAGAGAAAAAAAATACAACCCCCCCTAAAAAAAAGGGGAAGAGAAAAACAAAAGAATACAAAGGACCACCCTAAAAAGGGAGGGGAAGGAAGAGACTACAAAGAGCTTTCCTTTGATGTCAAAACAGATGGAATCCCAAAGCTAACAAATGGGCCCGGATTTGAAGGTCCATTTCCTTAGGTTTCTTTTCATCCAAATCTGATTGATGGCAGCATTGAAGGCAAGCTTCCCCATAATATCAAAAACAGTAGAGACAACAATGACATATCAACCCAAATCCATTCCCTATGGAAAGGGAGGTTCCTATAGCTTCTCGGCCAACATTTAGTATAGACCCCTTTCCAGACAAAGGAAGCGAAAGGGCAATCAAAAAATAAATGATCCACATCTTCAACAGCATTAGAGCAGAGACTGCATAAAGGGGAGACAGAGATCTGGAGAAAACGTTGTGGTTAGCTAATCTGTTGAATAAGATTATAACCATAGGGAAACTACCAGATGAATGGAGGAGAAGCATCGTAGTTCTGATCTACAAAAATAAAGGTGATATTCAAAGTTGAAGTAATTATAGAAACATAAAAGTAATGAGTCATACTATGAAATTACGAGAGAAGGTTATTTAATCTTGTCTAAGAAAAGAGACTCATATTTCGTAGGACCAATTTGGTTTTATGTCAGGCAGATCCACGACAGAGGCTATTTACCTACTAAGGAGGCTCATGAAATGATATAGAACTTACAAGAAAGATCTCCACATGGTCTTTACTGACCTACGAAAAGCTTATGACAGAGTCCTTAGAGATTTAATCAGACAAATCCTAGTTAAGAGTGGGGTGTTGAGAACCTATGTGTATATAATCATGGTTCTAAAACCCTAAAGACATTCTGGTGGCTTCAACCCAACCCGAGACAAAACTAGGTATTTGGGAAATTTCAGACATTTCGGACTAAATTTCTACCGATCACCAGACAAAAATAACCTGGTTTCGACCAGGTTTTGGAAATTTCGACCAAAAATTTTGGTTTGACCTTCACCTGGCCGAAACCCGATATTTAGAACCGTGGATCAAAATCAAGGACATGTATGAGGGCATGGCGACTAGTGTGGGATTTGTGGGAGGTCAAGGTAATGAATTCCCAATCGATTAGGTTACATCAGAGATCAACCTTGAGCCCCTATTTGTTTGCGCTTATTATGGATGAGTTAACCAAGAGCTATCTAGACGAAGTCCCCCGGTGTCTGCTTTTCGCCAATCATCATTTTAGTGGATGAGAATAAAGCATGGACTAACGGTAAGTTGGAGCGATGGAGATCAACCTTGGAAACAAAAGGTTTTGAAATTAATAGATCGAAGATGGAGTATACGATGTGTTTAGTTACACTATAGTGGACAATGATATGGTGCAAATTGAGAAGAGAGATACCACAAAGTGATTAGTAGATATCTGAGGTCAACCATAAATAAAGGTGATAGAGGATGATGTTTCACAGAGAATTAAAATGTGATGGATGAAGTGGAAAGATGCATCTAAAATGTTGTGTGACCAACGTATTCCTTTAAAGCTTAAGGGAGAATTTTATAGAACTATTGTATGAGCAGCTATGATGTGGGGTGGAATGCTGGGTAGTTAAGAAGTGTCATAAAGAGAAGCTATGCATCGCAGAGATGAAGATGTTAAAATGGATGTGTGGCAAAACTAGGAAGAATAAAGCAAGGAATAAGCATATTATAGCTGATCTGGGAGTTGCCTTGATTAATGAATGACAAGCTCTGAGCAAGTCGACTGTGGTGGTATAGCCATGTTCAATGGAGTCCTGAGGATGCCTCAGTAAGGAGGATTGATTTGATTCTGATTGAAGGAGCAAAAAGAGTTAGGGGCAGGCCAAAATGACTATAAGAGAAGCAGAGAGGAATGACATGCATAGTCTAGGGCATGTCCCAAGTATGACCGTGGATAGAGCCTACTGGAGGGCTAGGATCCATGTAATCGACGCCATTTAGCTAAGATCTTCCCATTTTTTTGGTCCGTGTTTTGTCCCTTTTACTCTATTTTACTTTAATTTGAATTTCATTTCTCTTATTTTGTTTTGCACGGATCCATGTAACCGACCCCATTAAGTTGGCATAAAGCTGAGTTTGTTGTCGGTTCTTCCTACTCTTCAACCTCAATCAACCAACATCAGCTACAACAATACATATCAACACACAACACCACACCCCGGCATGTACAGGACCCATACACACATGGCTCTGCATGTGACAACATCATGTAGCAAGGTACTTGTCAAGGCGCCTAGGCAACCGAAGGCGTTGGAGGGCTGCCTAAGCACTTAGGCGACAAGGCACTCGCCTAATTGCCCTAGTATTTTTTTTTATGTATCCAATATATCTAGTATACCAATAATATAATTATGCTTACAACATTATATATTGAATTATGTGCGAATTTGCCATTATATCTTGGAAAATCATTATAGCAACAACATTATGTTTGAAACAATATTATTTAGTGGGGGGGGGGGAAAAGCATAAGTAAACAAGAGAAGTGAACTGGTGAAGATCGATTTCATTTTTTTTTTTTTTTTTTTTTTTTTTGGTACTAAATGATCCCATGCTTCTCACCCATATAAAAACCTTGTGCACAAGCCAATAAATATGTTAAAAACATCATTCTTAAGGGAGGGAAGAAACATAGGTAAAAAAAAATCGACCGCCTAAGGCCTAGGTATCCCGAGGCACCCTAGGCAATGCACAGATTCCTAAGCTGTCCGCCTGGTTATGTTAAGGCAGGTAACTGTCCAACCCTTAGAAACCCACCTGGATGCCTAGGTGATACCTAGGCGACACCTTGACAAATATGCATGGCACCAAGGGAGGCACAACAACACAGAACACTTCCCAGGGGTCAAACAACCGACCTCCTGGGTTTCATACCATGTTACAACCGCTTATCCTAAAAGCTCAACCTGTTAATGGCCACAACAATGTATATCTACATAACAACAAAAATGATTTAAATCAAACATAGATAGAGGCAGACTTATCTATATACTGTATAGAAAAAGAAGAACGAACCTGAAAGGGAGCCAGCCTTAACCCGGTTGCCACAGCATTGTGAAACTCCGGCCAAGATCTAAGTTCTTGAATGTTCCTAATGTTAGGATCTAGATTAACCTGTTGAGGAAAAATTATAGTGGCCATAAACATGAAAAGAACTAACAATATTGGGGGAATCCACAAAAGGGAAAATAGCATTATATTACAAGCACATTAGAGGTAAAATACATCAACAGAATAATAGATTATTAACCCAATTGTAGAGGGTGATTCTGCAATTGTGATACACTGGTTGTAGAGTTCACAAGATGAACGATTGCTGTTTCCATATGCATCCTATATTCCAGTGGAAACCAACGAGGTGCCAGATAATTTTGGCAAACAAGAGGTTGTGAAACCAATCAAACCACAATGATGTTTTCATTATTCCTCTATGATTGGGCTCATGGTTGATATTTATTAAGATTTTGTGTTCTATGGAGCTAGGCCATGGTCTATCCTATTCTGTCGTCCTTGTGACACTATTTATCGCTAAAACAACAACAACAACAAAAAACTCAACCAGAAGACTATGCACAAAGGCTTCTATAGATCCAATGCACAGAAATTCACCTACAAGAAAAATAAAACAATAAAAACAGAACTTCATCCCCAAAACATAATCTTGGGTGAGCAACCTCTTGTTTTGCCTTATTTTCAGCTACCTCATCGGCATTTTCAGGATTCACTAGAACTAGAACTGCATTCCAGAGACAAGGCATCAAATGAACCTGCACTGGGTCCATCATCCATTGAAAACATTGGCTGAGCCTCCCTCTACAATCCAAGTAAATCCCTTTCTAACCAGCAACACTACCCCAGTTCTATGTGCCATCAGTTCCCTATTGATGGTTCCGGTGTAATAGAATCCCCTTCTCCTATTGGTCTAGGAAAACTAAAAACGAAGTATTCCAGGGAGGCTGCCACAGATTTACTGATGCAGATCTATCCCAAATCAGTGAGATCCAGTAGGAAAAAGGAACAAAAAAGGATTAGGAGAAATTGGATAACTCAATCAAATCAATTCTGATCACCCTGAAATTTATGTTGAATGCTCAAATTAACAGGTAGAACAGATCTGTGAAATGTGTTATCATTCTAATGGCTACATCAAAAGATATGGAGCAAACCTACTGGGAAGAGGGAAACTCAAGAGCTGTAGAACTGTTGGACAGTAGGGTTCAAAACAGGATTCATTCAAGAGTGTAAACAGATTATTAAAACCAGAAAAATCCAGGCAGAAATCAGATTCAGAAACTCAGATTTGAAGAAGTTATAATAAAAAATAGGAAAATAATAAAAGAGAAAGGGATGACAGATCACACCTGAGAAGAAAGATGAACAAAACTAGGACGAGGGAGATTACATCTGGAATATCAATCCCATATGCACAGCTCAACAGCTCCAAAACTCTTGAGAAAACTCAATTCCTTACTCAAAACATGTCCAAAACAATGGGAGGGTGTATACATATATATATATAACCTTTTAAATTTCCTAAACTAAATCATAAAAGGACTCCTAGTCCGTTTCACACACTGACCTCAAGTAAATAGACTCAACAGAACTCTTACTACAATCTATAAAGTATCCCAATCTAACTCAAACAATTATGACTTAACTAATAATCCTGTGTGCTAACTTCAGCCCCACTTTATGGACTTACAAATCAGGCTCAATAAAACCCAAGAAAATAAAATGGCCTAATCTATAACATGACTACCCAAAGCTACTTTGGAAAAGCAAGCTCCTCTCTTATGTTGGCCGTCTGGTCCTCATCAAATCAGTCATCCAATCCTTGTACCTCTATTGGCCTGGAATCTTCTCCATCCCCTCATCCATATCCAAAATGATTCCCTTCTTTGTTCCTTCCTTTGGAAAGGAGCAGAATCCTCCAAATTCCTACAGCCCATCAGCTGGTCCAAAGTCTGCTCCCCCAAGGCTGAAGGAGGCCTAGGTCTTAGATCCATCAATGAGACCAACTATGTTGGCGTCCTCAAGCTCATTTAGAAAATTGCCTCCAAACACCATAGCATCTGGGTCTCATCTATTCTTCTCCCCTTAAAAACGATTCACTTTGGTGAGTTGCCCCTTCCTCGGATGCTTCTTCAAGCTGGCGCTCTATTCTCAACTCCAAGCCTATTGCTCTCAAAGGACTCTCTTACTCCATTGGCAAAGGCTCCTCACCTCCCTTTGGCTTGACCCCTGGCACCCATCTGGCATCCTTGTCAACCTCATCACTCCTAGATCCTTTACACCTCCAGGCTCCCCAGACCTTCTCTGGTCTCCTCCATCCTCTCCCCCACTGGCTGGTCCTCTCCCCGTTCCCCCCCCCCACCTCTCTCTGAAGTTTGGTCTGATCTCCCTCCCATTCCTCCTAGCCATCGTGGTAGGGATGATAAGGTCCTTCGGATGCCTCTCTATGGGCTTCTTCACTTCGGCCTCAAGTTGGGAATTCATTCGTATCAAGTCCCGACTGCTCCTTGGTACAAAACCACATAGTTTAAAGGCCACATCCCCCGCCAAAGTTTCACTGTTTGGCATGCTCTCACCAACTGCCTACCCACCCAATCTTTTCTTATCTATAGACACATCTAGGCCTCCCCCTCCTACTACCTGTGATGGAATAGCACCGAAGATGTCACCCACCTCTTCTTCTCTTGCCCCTTCTCCTCTTCCGTTTGGAAGAAGGCCCTTAGATCCATTTAGCCATCCTATAGACCCACTCTTCCTTTGTCTAGAGAGTAGCTCTGGATTGACATGACTTTTGGTGGTTCTACCATATGCGATACAATAGAGGAACTCACTTTAGTTGCAGCAATCAACCATATTTGGATGGAGTGCAATCTCCGAAAATGGACTTCCAACTCTCGTTCTTTTGACAAGATTTGGAATGACATCTTCTTTAAGGTCAACTCCAAGATTGGCACTATCCACCATAGACCTATCAGAAATACCCCAAGGAACAGGCTCATTGTTGTCTTTTGGGGTCTCCCCCCCAGCCCAGCCCATAGTTTGGCCTTCTGGCCTTTGTATCCCCTCTTTTGGGCCTCTTTGGTTTTTGTGATTTCCTGTATCCCCATCCCCCCCTCTTTTCCCTTGTATATTCTTCCTCTAGATAATAAATTATTTATTCATCCAAAAAAAAAATCTGCCACCAACAACTTGTGGGCCTCCCAAGCTTGTGCCGAAGCCTCCACACCAAGATAATATTCTAATGCGACTGCCTCACTTACCGGCCTAGAGACCACCTCCCTTAGAAAAATTAAGGACCTCCAATCTCTAAAGAACTGACTAGCCAGAATATTGTTCAAGATTTTTCACCTCTATGCAGTTTGCAAACTCAAAGGTTACATGGGGTTACACCAAGGATCTGCCTTGAGCCCTTATATGTTTGTTCTCATCATGGATGATCTAACCAGGCACATCCAAGACCAGGTCCCGTGGTGTATGCTTTTCGCCAATGATATTATTTTGATTGATGAGACAGTGGAAGGGATTAATACTAAACTGGAGCTATGGAGATCTAACTTAAAATCAAGAGGTTTTAGGATAAGTAGATCAAAGACGGAGTATATGATGTGTCCTTTTAGTCAAACTATGAGAGGTGACGAAGGGGCAAAACTTGAGGAGTGAGAACTATCACAAAGTAACTATTTTAAATATCTAGGGTCAATCATTGGCAAAGAGGGTGATATTGAGAATCATGTCTCTCACAGAATTAAAGTGGGATGGATGAAGTGGAGAAGTGCGTTGGTAGTGCTATGTGACAAACGTATGCCTGTTGAACTCAAGGGTAAATTCTACAGGACAGTAATACGACCCGCTATGACGTATAGGGCGGAGTGTTGGGCAATAAAGAAGAGTAATTTAAATAAATTGGGGGTAGCAGAGATGAGAATGTTGAGAGGGATGTGAGGCAAGACCAGGAGAGACAGAGTAAAGAATGATTGTATTAGAAAAGAGTTAGGGGTTGCACCAATCCAGGACAAGCTCCGCGAGAGCCGATTGAGGTGGTATGGCCATGTTTAAGGGAGACCCATGGATGCCCCAGTAAGAAAGAGTGACTAGTTTTAATTACACGGAGCTAGAAGGAGAGGCAGACCTAAGATGACTATTGATGAAGTAGTAAGAAAAGATATGCATCTGATAGGGCTCGATTCTAGTATGACCGCAGATAGAGGTAACTGGAGGACGAAGACCCCTGTGGCCGATCCCTTGTAGGGAATGTTCCAAGGATGCTGCTTTGACTGCTGCTTTGACTTCTTATTTTACCTCCTTTTCCTCTTTTGAACTTATATTATTATACTTACTATTATCTTTGATCTTACTCGGATCCATGTAGCCGACCCCGTTAAGTTGGGATAAGGTTATGGTTGTTGTTGTTGCAGTTTGCAAACATGTTCTCTATTTTATCAATTACCACGTAAACACAATAAATTGGTCTTGATGTAATCTGAACTCTGACAATGGTAATAACTATTAAAGGAATGGTTAAACAAGAAGAAACAAGCTCTGAATGAAACATAACTGAAAAATACCTTCTTTGTAACAGAAAAAAATATATTAATTTATTAGCATTCTCTTTAAAATTTAAGAATTAGAAACAAACAACCATGATCCACAAGAAAACTTTTAGGAGAAAACATTTGATTATAGAAAAACAAAAGCTTGTAACAAGTTAAGCATAACTGATTATAAAGGAAACCAAAACCACTAATTAACAAGTAAATGATAACATGATATTAAAAAGAACATACAGTTGCATTCTGTTGGGCTGGCAATCGACCTGACAAATTAAGCTTTGGGACTAGAAAGACCTACAAAGTTTCAGTAAATATCATTAAAGCGATGGCAAGAACTATAATTTAGGGATTCAATTAAATCTGGAAAGCCCTAGGGAGCAGTACCTCTGTCAAAAGAGTGCAGGTGGTAGCAAGAGTAAATGCACCACGGCCAAGAGGAAGAGCTGTGGTCCTTTGGGCTAGCTGCCATAGCTGTGCCTACATATGGCAATTAGGAAGAAACAAAAATGCAAGGAGAAAAATGGAATAAATGAGCGAAGGGCTTCAGCACAGGTAGTAAAAAGTTCTCACGCTGCAGGCATAACAAAAGCTGCTCACTTTTCCATATTCTATGAAGCTAACACAGAATTATATAATAAAACAATTTAGCACATGAAAGCTACCTTAATAAAGCATTCATACTTTCACAGCAACCATAACAAAATAAGAAACATATAATCTGATACTGACCCCGAGTCCAAGGAATTTGATCCCCTCTACCAATTAACCCCTTTCATTCAACCTAACAACCCTCCATGGTATGTATCCCTACCCAACCTCCTCCTTGTCTTTCTGCAGTCCTCCCTTTGGTCGTACGAAGAAATACGATAAGCCCATTAAGCTCATTGCCTTCTTTGACAAAGGTGCAGCCATGACCATCCACTAAGTTTCCACACTTAGGTTTCAGACATTTTAAGGTCTAGAGTTTATTTTGGTTTTGGTTTTGGTTTTGGTTTTGGTTTAGGGTTTCACTTTCAGAGTCCATGGTCTAGTGTATGGGCTTTGGTGTTAAGATTTAATGTTTCAGGAATATGTTTTAGCTTGGCACCTCTCTTACCTCACAAATACTGTCAACAGAACGATTGCACTTGTACACATTCTAGGAAAAACTGAATGTATTAATATGCTCTTATGACAGCTCTCATCTAGTATCTCCACCCCAAGTCAAATGCAACAACGAGAGCTCTGTCCATCCTCGACTACTGTTCAAGCATATTTGTAACAACTAGGTTACTATATCTCATTTCAGAAATATGTCTATCAGCATGCATGCTATTTTTAACAATTTATGATATCAAAGGACCAATTCCTTTAAGAGGTAGAGAAGTTGTCTCCTAGGGCAGTCAAGTATAATTTTCTTGGTTACTCTAGAACTCAAAAAGGATATAAGTATTATGTTACTCTTACTCAACGGCAGTTGTCAGTGACGATGTTACATTTTATAAAAAAATTGCATATTTTTCACCTCTTGCAAGTTGCAACAGCTCTTCCCCTAACACAGATGTCGGTCGCACATCTCATATTCCGACTCTTGTGCTTTTGATGATGCTCCAACCACTAGATCATAGTTGTCAAGGCATTGCCAAGGTGACGACTTGGCATCCAAGTGGTTTTCCTGGGAATAGGCAACAGTCACCTTGCTGCACTGCATGTCGCTTTATGTTTTGGCACTTATTTATGCCAAAATAAGCAAATACCCCCTATTTGAATCCAATAAAAATAGTTTAAGAATCAAATTTCAAAAGGATAAAAAGTCAACCCTCTAATCCAAGAACAAAAACTGGATTTTGGTTATAGGGGTGATTTTCAAATTTTAAATGTTGGGGTTTTTCTCAATTATGAAAATTTTATAAATCCTATCATGTTAAAACATTGCTAAAAATCAAAAGTCCGGTAAAATATTTTTTTGTTTTGATATCCATAAAATTATTTTCATTCAGTCGATTTTAACAGCATTCGCGCACTTTAAAATAAGTTTGACCGGAGCATAACTTTGTCATTACAACTCAGATTTAAGCAATCTTAGACTTATTGGAAAGTTAGTTTTATTTTATACATAATATAAAGAGTCTCATGTGAAATAAAATCATTTTACCAATCAAACTTGTTATAAAACAAGAGCATTTCTCTAGATGTTCATTTTTTATAATTTACTGTGACTTAATGTTGAATTTTTAAGATTTGATGTAGCTAAATATTAATTTTTAATGACTTGATGTGGCTTAATGTTGATTTGTCACGATATAAGGTATATATAGCTTACTAAATAATGTTAGAAAATAGGAAAATAAAAAATAACACTTGGGTCACTTTGTTTGCCTTAAGACGGGCACCTTCTCACCTAAGCGCTTAGACAACCCTCCACCGCCTTGGTTCGCCTTGGCGCCATGACAACTACTAGACCACTATAGAGGAAACCATTCTTGATGATGCTCCTACTCTTGTGCTTTTGATGATGCTCCAACCACTAGATCACCATATAGGAAAGCATTCTTGATGATGCACCTACTCTTGTGCTTTTGATGATGCTCCAACCGCTAGTCTCCTTAGTGGTGAATTTAGAATGGCCTCTCTATCAATTGGATATCAAGAATGCTTTCCCATATGGTTGTTGAGTTTCTAGGTGTATTTGGTCTTGTTGGATCGTGGTGTTGTAACAATGGTGATCCACATGAAGAGGTGTATATAGAGAAATCTCCAGGGCAAGTTACTCAAGAGGTGAATGCTCACAGAGTCAGTAAGTTACATAAGGAAATTTATGGTTTAAAACAATTACCTAGAGCTTGATTCTATAAGTTCAGTTAAATTGTTACTCGGTGCGGATTCTCACAATGTTATTTTGATCACTCCATATTACACCGCTAGGATTCTAGAGTGTATGTATTGGTTGGGTATGTCGATTCCTTGGTATTGAAGGGCTTCAAAGTAAAAAAGGGATTAATTTATCATAGAGAAAATATGGGTTAGTGGGCAAGCCAGTGGCACAACGGTTAAGTTGCACTATTGCAACCTGTTGGTCACAGGTTCAAAACTTGGAAACATCCTCTTCTACGAAGCAGGGGTAAAGTTGTGTACACACTTGCCCCTCCCATACCTTGCAGTAGCAGGAGCCTCGTGCACTGGGTTGATCTTTTTTTTTTCTTTTTCTTTTTTTTTTTTTTTTTTGAGAAAATATGGGTTAGACCTCTATCTGAAACTAGTATGCATGCTTCTAGACCAGTTGACACTTTTGGATTCACATCAGAATTTTGAGATAAATGATGGCAAGGAATTTGATGACAAGCACCAATACAGGAGAAGGGAAACTCATTTACCTTACAATTACTAGACCTGACTTATCCTTTGTTGTTGGAGTTATTCGCCAGCTTATAAAATCACCTAAGAAGCCTCACTCGGAAGCAGCATGTCAAATATTAAGGTATCTTAAGGGAGCTCCAAAAAAGGGGGTCATTTATCGGCCTCATCAACGTAATGATTTTTTTGGATATTCTAATGCAGATCAAGCTGGTTCTTGGTGTTGGCAGTGATAGAAGGTCTACAACATATTATTGTACATTCACTGGTGGAAATCTTATCATGTGGATAAGCAAGAAGCAAACAGATTTGGCTAGATCCAGTGTTGAGGTTGAGTATAAAGCTATGGCTCGTACTACAGTTGAATTGATGTGGCTGAGCCATTGAAATCATTACTTCAAGGGTTGGGGTTTCCTTTTACTAAACCGATGAAGATGTTCTGTGATAATCAAGTTGCTATCCATATTGCTAGTAACCCAGTAATTTGTGAAAGGACCAAACACATTGAAGTTGACTGTCACTTTCTGAGGGAGTGTAGAAAAGAGGAAGTTGATTGATATTCCTTCTATGTTTTCTACAGATCAATTGGGTGATATGTTTAGCAAGCCTCTGTTTAACCCTACTTTCTGGAAGGGCTGTTTCAAGCTGGGCATAGGTGATTTATATGCTCCAGCTTGAGGGGGAGTGTTATGTATGCTGTACCGCAGGGGTTCTATTATCAAAACCTTGCGTAGTGGTATTTTGTTCCAGTTTTAGTTACTTTAAGACTTCAGTTATGTTAGTTGCTTAGTCAAATTAGTATAATGTTACCGCAAGGACAAAAGAGTCTTCTAGTCCTTGTGGTTTGTAACTCTTCACATTATATATAATGACAGCAAGGTATTGCGGCAAGGTATGGACTGTTTTCTCTGTTGCAGCAGTCTACTTTTTCTCCTTTCTTCCTCAATTCTTTTTCTCTCTTCTCCCAGATTGTTAGTGTCCGTTTTCTATTTCTAATATTGCTACAGTCACTAAGTTACACACCATATATTTTGTATTTGTTCTACTTATCTTAAAACCTTTTGATTCCAAGATTGATCTCCATAATTCCAACTTGGTATTTATCCTTGCTTTAGTTTCATCCACCAAAACAATATCATTAGCAACAAAACATATACCAAAGAATCTGATCTTGAATGTCTCCAATCAATTCACCTATGATTAGCGCAAACAAATATGGGATAAAAACTGATCCTTGAGGTAAACTAATTGTAATTGGGAATTCACTACACTAGACACACACCATCATCATCATCATCATCATTATTATTATTATATATACACAAATATCTTTAACTGTATCCATATACTAACTTGAAACGCTTTTCTTCTCTAATACTTGTCAAATTAACTCTCTAGGGACACTATCATCAGCTGTTTCTAGGTTGATACTTGCTTCGTCCAATTGTGTACAAGATCATTGCCGCACTTAAAAGCCGAGTAATCTACCATTGAGTTAGCAACCTGAAGATCTATAGTGTAGATATCATAGGAATTAAATAAAAAATAAAGAAATTGCATTGCATTACACCATCAAACCATTGAACTATGAACTAGAAAAAATCTAAAACAAAAACATTTTATGATTGATTACTAACATAAACATGAAGAGATTAGATAAGAGCATATGGAGATTCTTCTTACATTCTCTAAACCTTTCCGTAAGTTTGCTAACTAAATAAATAGCTTTTGTAGTTGATCTTCCAGGCATAAAACCAATTTGGATATCTGAATATTAATTTCTTTTCTCAGGCAAGCTTCAATTACCCTCCCATAATTTCTTAGTATGACTCATAAGTTTTATGCCTCTATAGTTATTATAGCTTTAAATATAACCCTCAGGAACCACGATGCTTCTCCTCCGTCATCTGGCATTTTCTTGTGCTCATAATCTTATTAAACAACTTAATCAGCAAAGATTATCCATAGATTCCTAAGCTCTTCCACACCTCTATTGGAACCCCCATCTGGACCTATTGCCTTACCTATTTACATCCTCAAAGCTTATTTTATTGTTTTCTCCTTGATCTACATCTACCAAGTACCTCCTTGAATATTTTAGAAATTACAGATTTGCCATTATTCTTCAGAAATTGATTCAGTTTTATCCTATTCTCATTATTATTCCAGATTTGTCCTTTTCTCTTATAACTAATTACAATTCTACGCCTACACTTGTTTACCTCCATAATTGGGCTCCAAACTTCCATTAGGGCAGCGTGTTTCTTATAGAAAAGGAACTGTTCCGTTGGGCTCGAAATTTCTATTACTGTCGTGGAAGAGTAGTTTCCAATAGTAAAGCCACATCATAAGGGTAGCATGTTTAGTTGCAATATAAACTTTGCATAATTACAAGGAAAATTAGTGTCTGATGTGTTGACCCACATCAATAGGGCAGTTTTGTGTTTATTTAATTGACTTCTCTATGATTACAAGGGACTGTGCACAAGGTTTTTGTATAATTATAACTTTCTTGATAATTACAAGGACAATTAGCCACATCAATACTTTTCTGCCCCTACTCTTCCACAATACTCCAAAACCGACAGCAATTAGTGTGCGATGCATCCACCCCTTCTTCTTTACTTCTCTTCTTCCTTCTTTTTCTTCTTGTTCTTCCTTTCTTCTGTGTTCACTGATTATTACCTGTTTTCACACATTTAAGAGTTTTAACAAAAGCCAGGCAAAATATATTCGATTTCCAACAAACTTTTGACAAAGTGTAATTTCTTTCCATACCCATATGGAAAGGGCAAGTTTGGGTAGATTTCAAAATGTTTTCAAGGAACTATAAAACCTTGTAAACACTGGATATCTGATAAAATGATATAAATGTAGAAGAGGAACTGTTGTCCTTATCCTGCTATTAGTGTGGCTTTACTAATTGCTGTTGGTTTTGGAGTGTAGTAGGATCAACACATCGCACTAATAAGTAAAGTAAAATTTTCTAGACTGGTTATGGAACCAGCAATGATATTTGGAGCTGAAGGTTGGCCAATAATGAAACAACAAATGAGTAAAATTAGTGAAGTAATGAGGATGTTGAAATGGATAAGTGGTAAAATCAGAAAAGATAAAACAAGGTATAAACACATTAGAGGTAATTTAGGAGTAGCTTTACTAAGGGTTAAGTTGAGAGGGTCATCTAAGGTGACATGGACACATGCAATGAAGGCCTCTGAATGTGGTAAGGAATAGTGATATAGTTAAACCGGAGGAGCTTAAAAAACAAAGGGCAGGCCTAAAATGACTTTTCTGAAGTGATGAGAAAAGACGAGCATGGCTCAAGTAATTTATGGCCCTCAATAGAGTTAGAGGGTGTAACAGGTTTAGTGTAGCCATCCCCATATACTAACTTAGAATAAGCCAATAAGGTTAAGTAGATATGAGCCAAGTATCAAAGAAGATAGAAACATACCACTCAACTGCTTAGTGAAACTCCTCATCGCAGCCCAAGCTAGAAGTCAAAGGTTCTCTATTTTTATGTATCTCATATCATTGCCTTTTTTTTCCTTTTTTGTCTTTTTTTTTTTTTGGTAAACCCAAATCTCATACCATTGCATCCATAAGAATAAGGACTCAAAAACAAGCTTAATTTCTGAGACATGACATTGTATTTTCATCACATATGTACCCTTAGTTCTCAGGAAAAACTCATGATTCCATATTTTAAAAAATATCAACTAGAAGCGGTAAAGTCAAAGAGTCAAAGATATTATTCTTAAACAGCTACTTGGAAGAGCATTAAGCCTTATAGATCAGAAACATTCCACCAGTCAAACATTTTAGTAAAAACAAAAGTAACTGCAGTGTAGCATTCATCAAGGAAGCAAATGCTCAACGCACCTGTTGATGGTCCTGATCAGAGGCACTAGGATTTGTAGATGTTTGGATGGCAACAGGTCTGGCTGAGCACAAAAGGCGCCGAACCTAGGAAGCATAAAGAAGCCATGATGTATTCAGATGTCACTGATATTCAAGGAGTAATTTTTGGAGAAATGGCAACTATATCTCACAAATTTAGGGAGAAGTGCAAAATTAAGTAGAAGGTGCAGCAAACCACATGCAAATCTCCACACAAACAAATCCTTACAAAAAAGCAAATACAACATACCATAATACGCTGACTGGTGACATTGAAAGAGAAGAAAAAAGGTGTACTCCAGGAGTTTACCTGAATATAGCATCCAGTACCATATGCAGAGAATTCATCAGCTGAAAAGCAGGGGCAGACCCTCCCTTGTTAAGACATTAGTACCGGTACTCCGGGGGTGTTTTCCTTATATTCTTTCTCATTAAGGTCTCATATGTGTTAGTTATGGCAATGTACTTATATCGATTTTTTTTATAATTGATATAATAACCTCGGTCATCATACCATATACTTGTCATTCTTTCAACCAACTTTCAAACTATCTCTTCAAGTGACTCTGGAGCCTTGTTTTGGCTATTAGAGCTCTCTTCAGCCATATCTCTAATACCAATTTAATGCAAGACCAGACCTGTAACAATCACTAGACCTAATCTCACAACAGGATCCAAATAAAACAGCCCAAAAGTCAAGAAGTCAACCTTCTCAGATGAAGGTCAAACTCTAAGAATCAATTCCCCATAACAAGTATTTAAACTGTTGAAATATGTAACTAGTGCTGCGGGGGCATTCTTGGCCTTTTCCCCTTCCACCAACGCTAATTAATGAGGGGCGGTGGAAGTGGGGGCACACTTGTAATTTTTCTTTTCCTTTGCTTATTAAACATAAAGGCTTGTGTGATCTTATTGATCATCCAAGCATTCTACCCTAGTTTTTCTGTTAACATAAACCCTTCCGAAGATAAGAGAGAATGGTTGGGTAATTTGAGAGTAATTAAAGAATCTCAGTTATGAAAGAGAAATTTCAGAAATCAATCAAACAGAAATTAAATCCAATCCGTAGGTCAGGCCTTCCAAAATTCAGATTGATTCTTCCCCCAGGGTAGCTTTACCGATCCCCAAAATATGATCACAATCTAATGGCCAGATTAGAAGTAATTAGAGAAATAAAAATTCCGGTAACAAAAGTTGAAGGTTTGAGAGATTCTTTTTTTTTTTTTTTTTTTTTTTTTTTTTTGGGTGAATGTTCAAGAGATTCTTAAGTAGCACACAAACCGGACTTCAGGAAGCCCCCCAAACCAGGTCAAGTATAGCTCTAGGGTAGGCCTTTGTTTTCCCAAAGTTTGAGTGTAATCCGATTAATGGTTCAGGTTCAATGATCAGATTTCTATTTGCAGAAATAGGGGATAATACAGCATATGTGCAGGTTCAATTAATCAGAAATCAATCACTGATTTGATCTTAATTGATGATAGAGATCTGATATAGGATGGAAGACCAGTCAAAATCATAAATCAGCAGCAAATCCTCCACTCGAATGCAGCTCAGATCAGATAGAAGAACACACAGAGAGAAATCGATGGAGAAAGTCAGAAGATAGGAAGAAGAAGGTAGAAAAGAGGGTAAGAAATCATCTCAGGTTACGGCCTCTCACCCAATCTGTTTCTCACAGAAAATTCCAGCCAAAAGCACAAATAATCTCATTAATCAAATTGTGAGGAGGCTTTGAGCCTTACATTGTCTTTATAGATCTTAAAACAAAATCCTAGTCAAAGTTTCAAACTAGGAAACTGGAAATCAAATCCTACTGGGCGATTACAAGGTACTGAAATAAAAGACATGTGCTGAAATAAAGACAAGTAAATAATTAAGATTCCTAAAACACATGTGCAGAAATAAAAGACAACTAAATATTTAAGATTCCTATATCTAGTTACCTCATGTGAACTAACTAAACACCCAGCCCAGTTGGCTGGTTCGACCACCAGAAATCAGGTCCACCGTTCAGCGGCTGCCCTGTTTCTTCTTGCGGCTGTACTGCTGCCAAGTATATTTATCTACCTCACAAGGACATATTTACCCTGAAAGGGTCTCCTTCCTAAACTCTGTTAAAACTGTCTAGTTCTGATTTTAAACTTTAGAAGAGTCCCCAGGCCTGCTTTAATTTCTTTCTTGTCCCAGTTTCTGTTTACTTCTTCCAAGAGGTCCTAAACTGTTTCTGAATTTACGAAACAGCCACTATCCTTATTATTTTGAGTCTTTATCACTCATAGTGGCCCATAGCAAGCTGAACTAGGGTTTTGGAACCTGAGGTTATGTTATGTGTACAAAATGGGGAGTGCAGGAAATGTGTGTTACTTATGTGTGCTCAAATGTAGTTAATTGTGTGGGTAGTTAAGAGTGAGTTTTTGAGTTGATAAGGGTTAGTTGTTATTTATTTGTGGGAATTGTGATTTGTAGAAGTTATTAGTGGTTATTATGATTACTGTAATCCCTGTCAATAGGGGTAATCTTCAAAGAATGGAAAGCAATGAGAATCCTAAATTACCTCTCTTGATGTTATTCTGATAAGAGGGTAGCCACCTCCAAATTAGGCCAAGACATCGTCATGGCTTCGTTCGCAAGGCCAATCCCCTATTTATCTATTGTTATCGTCCGTTTCATCTTTTTTATTTATTTCCTACCATCTTCCCTATTTTCTCTCCTACCCTATTGTCTCTCATTCTTATATTATCTCTTCCCTTTCCCATGCATGTATCAAGTTACATACTTACATTATGTCATTATCCCAGCCTGGTCTGGGATGCAACAATCCAAACCCTACCAAATAAGCATGGTAACATCAGCCAATCAAGAGCTTCTTTTATCTAAGTTGCCTGTATGAAAACATGGAGGATTCCAACAATTAAGTGACGGTACATGCATTCATGTAAAGACATAAACTAACAGGTAAAATTGGATACATCAGATTTACAACTATTATTGGCCCAGTGCAAAAAAGAAAACAAACCTCATTCAGCCGCAGATCTCGACCATAGCGCAACTGTGTACTGGAATTGAAGATATGCTCCATGCCATCTGCCATAGATCCATCAAGGGAATCGGCATCTTCAATCTTGACACCTTCCAATCCCATAGGATCAGAAATTGATGAAGGGATTGTAACAGGGTGCAAACGTAACATGTAAGGAGTAGATATAGAGATCAAATTCAAACTCATTCGGGATTCGATTTCCTTGGATTTGCTCAAATGTTCAACACATGACAGTGCCAAATCTTCCCTGCCAATTAGAACATAAGCTGCTGCGGGCCAGTCTGTCGGAGGAGATTCTCGACAGTTGTCCAGTGCCTATAAATTGCAGAAAGAATGATAGTTTTAAATACACAATAAACAGGAGACGCATATGATGATATTATTGTAGCCTTTCTATATATCATTGTTGCTTCAGTTTCTACAATTAGCATGAACCTTTCTCCTGGTAGCATAAGAAATATTGCGACACTGAAATCTATGGCAGCCTCCAAGCAGATCCATAGACATCAACCCCACCCGACTCAACCCCCAAAAAAATTGTACCAGAATATGTGGTCCCCATGCAAGAAGAGAGGACCTCAACAGCCTCAATATTCATTAAAAAGTCTACAAATATTTTGAAACATTTGATCCTTGAGTTGTAGATTAGGGGATCACCAAGGTGGGGCAGGTTGACTGGAGGACTAATCTCTATGAAATAAATAAATATATCAATTTATCCACGCACTTCCCTACTACATAGCACTCATACAATATCCTGTAGAGCATATTCAAGAGCCTGTATTGCACTATAGGGTTTTGAGAACATAACTCACATGTCGGAAAGGAAGAGATACACCAGCAGGTAGTAAGTCCAGTTGTTGGAGTCCAAATCTTTCTGCAGCCATTGCCAAGACAGTATGCTCCTCAGGAGAGCGGTATGATCCTGGGGCAACACTGCAATAAACCCCTGAAGAGAGCTTCTTGCCTAGCCTCCTTGCACCTAATAACAGACTATAAAATGACACTATCTTCCGAGACCAACTCACCACAGAACCTCTATCTTTACAAATTAATAACGGAAGGTCACGAATATTCGCCATATGACATCCATGTCGCAAACAGCTATCAAGCCATCTCAATAAACAAGGTGGTGCTCTAGGAGAAATAGCAGTCCCACAAGACCTAATTTTATCCGCAAGATGGGGAAAATCACGAACATAGTAGTCCAAATAGCTTTCTTCACCCAGAAAAGCAGCAATATTACACAATAGAACAACCAGAAGACCCAGGTCCCTGAAAGCAGGAATATCGCAATGTTAAGCTCGTAACATGAAAAGGAAATGCATGTAGAAGAGAAGAGGCACTAAGTTGGTTATGTTTTAAGGTAAACTAGCTAAAGGAACGGTGACCTGTGAAAAATAGAAGGGATTCAAAAACTCATTTTCAAGTATCCATCCCCATTTAAAAAAAAAAAAGGGTACTTTGCATGAGGCCAAAAATCCATGCTGAATATGATGGACAATTTAAGCGGTAAATCCAAGAATAATATCAAATGGACTGATACTAAACAAAATATAAAATGCAAGAATCATGCTACTGGATCAACCATCCCAGTAGGTGTCAATAAAAATGTAATTCCGTCAACCAAAAATATTCATTGTATCAGAAGACTAAGAAGACACGAAGAATCAGTAGTAGAATTTAAAAAATATGATTAATAAAATGACTAGATATATTGAACTGGAGCTCACCGTTTCCGAAGATTATTGAGTTTCAAATTTTCATACAGGGCATGCAAGCAATCCAAAGTCTCCATCAAAAAGTGAACAAGGAATGAGGTCCCTGAACTTTGTTTATCCTCTACCTGTGCAGTAGAACAATCAAAATCCCACAAATCACGTGATGTTGCATGAGAACTAGCCGTACTATATGTACATTTATCATAAGTCAGATGGAATTTGCTAGTAATAAGAAATTCCCATGCTGATCGAGGCTGTGGATCTGACAGCTTTTGAAGGATGACCCTAGAGTATTTCTGACACATGCGCTTTATAATACTACTAAAAGATTCCCATTCTGCATCAACACAAGCATCAGCCTCAGACAAATATGCAGATTCACCATCTCTCCATAGGAGACCAAGGAAATGATCATAAAAGTTGGACCGGAGCCCCTCGGCCATTGCTGTGATGCAATCATTTGCCAATGAAGAAGAAGGACTTCTACGTAAAGCACATCTAAACATCTGTACAAATGACAAAGAACTTGTAAATCAGTAATTGCTACAATAATAAACATAACATAAAAAGAAAAATTCTGCGGCAGCAATGCCCTAAGCTTCGTCTGAGCTACAGTGGAATATTTTGAGTCATCATTGTTTGCACTAACAGAGAGGAAAAGCATAGGAAATATATTGAGTTATAAAAGTTTTGGCATAAAAATAGCAAGAGTTTCAAGAGCTTAGAAGTTCTATATCATCAGGAAGAAGTGCACTTCTAGAGCAGCATGAGTTGTATGTATTGGCCTTGCTGCATCTTCACTTGGTGAGTTGGTGTTGAGGTAGACCCAGACAACATCGAATATAAATTGGATTGGCCCATTCCAATAGTTTAGAAAATGAAAGCATAGAATCATAAATGGCTCTGTTTCCCTAGTCTAGTTCAACTGCCCAGAATTGATAAAACCAGAATGGGGTCATTTGGTTAAACTGATTTAACCAGTTTGTTTTGTTTCAGTTCTAAAAAATATCCAGAAAAATTGAGTATGGGTTGTCCCATACTCCCATTCACCCCATCCAGCCAAGTTGCACCCCTATATTACAAGCAGGTTAAATAATTGTCACTATAGGATCTCAGAATTAAGAGGAGAGATTCATTGATATCACAGAGCCAATTTAATACATTCAGTCAGTATATGCCTAAAGAAAGTTGGCATATTAAAATATTAATATTAATATACACACACACACACACACACACACAAACACACATAGGCAAAAGGTCATACGCATGGCCTGCATTAAATACAGTGACATGGGCATAAAAGCCCATCTGAAGGAACCAAAACACCCCGGAGCCCCTATAAAATGGGTCGATGGAAGGGAATCTCCTGTGCATGAATCCCTACCCATATATATATATATATATATATAAGTATGGTAAAAATGCCACAATGTGCATGCATGTTTTCAATTAAAGCAACACGAAAAAGAATAACTTACCCGGCCACTATTGACAATTACATTAATTCGCCCCTCCACAGCATCAGCTAATTCTATGATCCTTAAATCATGTGAACCAGCAGTTGATTCTGAACCACTATGCCGCACCAGGCCATGAACCAGACCAGATGGCAACGAATACCGACAAAGGCATTGCTTTCCTGACTGCAATTTTTCACCCACACAAGTAAAAACATCACATGATTTATAAGTCAAATATTCAAGGAAAATCTTTGAAAATAAAAGAACACAAGAAGGGACTGCAATATATCGCAAAAATTTCCACCAAACAAAAAATATATATACATATATATATACACATACATATTTCATCTGCAAAGGACAAACTGTAGCAAAAAAAAAATCAAACAGATTCCTCTTCAAATCAAGTAAGCATATGAATAATCATAAACAAGGGCAAGTGATGCTCCTCCAATGAACTTTTGGCAGGAGCCGAGAGTGGACAAGTTGTTGAAGAGAGAGTTTTTGATAATGCAAAGATAAACACATACTACAACCAAGATCTGAAGATGAGAGAATGAGACACCAACTTGTAGTGACACGCTAGAAAATATTGACCATAGTCAATTAAAGAGTTGCACATACTGTGCATTCAATCCTTCTGCATTATTAATCTTAATCAAAATTTAAGTTTGAAACTGATTTAATTAACCTCCTCTTAACTTTTTGCAAGTTTCCACGCGATCTTCAACTGTTCTTCCTTCTTCAATCTCCTTCCAAGGACTATGTCGAAAAGCTTGCCTTCTGTGCTACTTTAAATCAAGTTAATTTTTGCAAGAGTACCTCTTGTCGGACAGAGTTCGCCTGAGCTGAGTCGGAATGCTACCTGACTGAGCTCGGCCTATATGGCTGCCCTCCCTGCTGGGGGGCCTCCTCTCCTTACTGAAGTCTCTCAACCTTCCATCCCTGATTCTCCACCTGCTCCTCCACCTTTGGACTCTGTCCCCATCCTTCATTCATTTTCCTCTCCCCCCCCCTGCAACTGCCTGGAACTCCCACCACAACTTTACTATATCAGCTCTTGTAGATGGTCTCCCTCTTCATTTCTTCCCCCCTTGCCCTCTAGGAGATTCCCTGCTTGCAAAATGTCCGGCGGGGCTCCTTGACGATGATGTCTCCAGATGGTCCTCATCCCTCATTGGCCACTTCTTGGGCAATCGATCACCTTTCTATCTGGTCAAGCAATCTCTTCTGAAACAATGGAGGCCGGCAGGGATGGTGGACACCTTCTTGATGGATCACGGTTTCTTCTTGTTTAAGTTTTCTGATGAAAGAGATAAGATCCGATGCTTGGAGGGGGGTCCATGGCTCGTGGGACGCAAGCCTATTTTCCTCCTATCCTGGAATAGGCAGCTTCTTCTGAACAGGGTGGACTACTGCACCATCCCCCTCTGGATATCTCTGCCTGGACTTCCATTGCATTTCTGGTGTGCTGAAGGACTGAGCACCATCGATTTTGTGCCAGGAATCCCTATCTGCTCCGATGCTAGAACAAATAAGACAGATTGGCTTATGCCCGGATCTATGTAGAAGTGATGAGCCTAGCTTCATGCAACAATTCCACTACAACTAGTGCCCTCCCTAATGCTTGCGATGCAATGTTTTTGGCTACGACACGGCAGCATGTATGCCCAGAACCCAAGCAGATGCTCCCATCGCAGCTACCTTCCGCCGAGATCGATTGCTTACGTCCACTATGGATGATCGACCCCTCATTGCTCCTCCGGCAAGGGGAAGAGGCTGTGCAAGACGTCGCCGTCCCCCGCTTGCTTCCACCGCCCCTGTTGGGTTGCGCCCGGAGATTCCTGTAGATGTTTTACCCACTGGATAAAATCGTTTCTCGATTTTGCAGCCAGATGAGGAGTCGAATCAGCAGCTTTCCCTAATTTGTGCTCTTGCCTGTGAACCCCCTGTCAGCTCCTAAGAAATCCCTACTTTTGGTGAAAGCTCCTCTGCATCTTAGGCTTCATACTCATCCTCTTCTGACGATATTTCCTCTTCCGATGAAGATAGCTCTGATGGAGAGTCCTTGGTGTCTGAAACCACAAAAGATGAAAGTCAAGCCTCTGCAATCTGCTGCGACATGGACCTTGCAAAATCTCTCTCTAGGAAGGACGCTCTACCTCATCAAAAGAGCCTTTTATCCCCCCCCCCAATCCCTAACTAGTCCGTCCAATGCGCTAGTCGAGCCAAGGATTGATGCTCCCTCTTCACTTGTGAAAAGCCATGGTCTTTTAACCCTACCTTGTTCATCTGCCCAAGCCCATATTTTGGGCCCATCCATTCTTGGCCCATCACCTTCCACCAACCCCTCTCCAGCCCAGCCCTCCTTCCTTGCCAACCTTGGCCCCCCAAACCTTAACCCTCATCAATCCGTTGCAAACAACTTGAGCCCAATCGCCTCGACCCATCAGATCGACCTTGACCTGCCTTCTTCACCCGACAGTGCTGATCCTTCAAACAGAACCCATGCCAAGAAGCCTCGACAGAAGCCTACCAGGAAAACTCTAAGGAAGCCGCCTTTGAAGCCCGCCCCTCTGTTTCTCCTGACGCCCCCTTGCAACACTCCTACCAGCGTCACAGCAAGTCCCGCCCTCCTTTAGTCCCCGCCTGCCCCCTCCCAGTAGAACACGAGTTGCCTCCATCTCCCATTTCCTGATGTCAAAGGCTTTGATATGGAATCTTCGGAGTCTGACTTCCCCCAATAAGCAAGCCACCTCCCGTCTACTCATCAAGGACTTCGTCCTTGCTTGCTGGAAACTCACATTAAAGAAAATTCATTCTCCCGAATTGCCTCCATTATAGCCCCTAGCTGGTCTCTCTTCACCAACCATTCTCACCACCCTAATGGGACAATTTGCATCCTCTAGGACCCTAAAGTCCTACATGTTTCCTTCATCTTTGCCTCCTCCCAAATCCTTCACCTATCCATGTCTAACACTGCCCATAGCTTTTCCTTCTTCTTCTCTATTGTCTATGCCTCCAACAGAATAAATGAGAGAGATTTCCTTTGGAATGACCTTCGCACTCTTGTCGGGCAATTGGGCTCTAGGTCTTGGGGAATCTATGGAGATTTTAATGTTGTTCGGTATGCCCATGAAAAACAAGGAGGTGGGCATCTAAACATGGCAAGCATTTCTTCCTTCAATGAGTGCATTGAGGACATAGCTGTGGATGACCTCCGTTGGTCTAGTATTAAGTTCTCTTGGACTAACAAAAGAAAAGGCTCATCCTGTGTCACTTGCAAGCTTATTAAGATGCTTGTTAATGAGGCCTGGCTATCTGCTTTCCCTTCTTCCCATGCTTCTTTTGAGCCTCCATCCATCTCAGATCACAGCCCCATTTTCCTATCAATCTATCCATTTATTTCCTTTGTGCCTAAACCCTTTAAGTTTTTCGACATGTGGACCTCTCACCCTGACTTCTCTAAGGTTTTAGAGGAAGCATGGCTTAAGCTTGTCCAACCTTTCCCAACCCCCCTCATTACCTTATCCAGGAAGCTTAGAAATGTTAGAGAAGCCTTAAAGCTCTAGAATACTAACACATTTGGAAACATCTCCTCTCTTGTTACTGATTGCAGGACAGATTGACCTCAATATAGGTTCGTCTTCAATTGAACCATCTGGACACTTCTCTCGCTGAGGAGAAATCTGAATCTGCAAACCTCTCAGCTCTTTTGGCCCAGGAAGAGAGCTTTTTAAGGCAAAAGTCCAGACTCCAGAATCAATTGGCTGGAATTAGGAGACTCAAACTCCTCTTATTTCCATCGATCCTTGAAGGCCAGAAATAATTTCAACATCATCACTATGTTATCCAATCCTGATGGATCGCATGTCTCAAGAGTGGATGAGATAAAAGAGGTGGTTGTCAACCATTTCAAGAACCTATTCAACCCGGAAGCTTCCCCTCATTTGCCCATTCCCGAGGGGCTCATAAAAAAATTTATTCCGGATAATGATGCTCCTTTGCTCTGGGCCATTTCCTCTGATGAAGAGATTACTGCTGCCATCCTCTCCCACAAAGCCAGCAAAGCTCCGGGGCCTGATGGATTCAACATGGGCTTCTTCACATCTGCTTGGGACATCATAAAAGAGGACCTTATAAAATTTGTCAAGAGTGTCTTCCTCAACTCCAGTCAGATCAAGGCTATCAGTCACACCTTCCTTTGCCTTATCCCAAAGGAGGGTGCCGACACTATGAAAGACTTCAGGCCGATATCTCTATGCAACCTCCTAGACAAGTTTATTGCTAAGATCGTTGCCAACCGAATCAAGTCTATCATTGGCACCCTTTTTAGTGATAACCAGTCTCCCTTCATCCCAGGAAGATCCATTGGGAATAACATCCTTCCCTACCATGAGATCGTCAGAGGTTTTGACAGAAAATCCCATCCTCCAGCTGCTCTTATGAAAATTGACATTCATAAGGTTTTTGACTCCTTGAGATGGGACTACATTGTTTCTGTACTTAACTTGATGGGCTTCCCTCCAGTCTTCACAATTGGGTCTTCCATTGCATTGCCCTCCCCAAATTCTTTGTGCTAGTCAATGGCAGTTCAGCGGGATTCTTCCCCTCATCTACAGGGATTCATCAGGGATGCCCTCTATCCCCCTACTTATTTTGTCTTGCTATGGAGGTCCTCTCCCGTAGCCTTCAATCTGCATCAGATCAAGGGTCCATCATTCCCATCTCTAAATGCAAGGCCATCAGGCTCACCCACCTTGCTTTTGCCGATGACCTAATGATATTTTCTCGAGAGGATGCCTCCTCCCTTGACACTATTATGCACTGCTTGAGCCAGTTTACTTTAATGTCTAGTCTTCGCATCAACCCTGGGAAATCTCTCATCTTCTTGACTAGGATCTCGAAAGCTTCTAAGGCCTCTCTCCTCCAGAACACAGACTTTGCTTTGGGCTCTCTCCCAGTTAAGTACTTGGGCCTCCCACTCATCCCTACTAGGCTCTCAAGTCATCACTGCTCCCCTATGCTGGATATCATCAGAAAGCGCCTCCAATTATGGAAAGGAAAGCTTCTTTCCTTTGCAGGCCGCCTAGTGCTCATCAGATCAGTCCTTCAAGCCTCATAGATCTACTGGTCTGGTATTTATGGTTTGCCCAAGTCGATTGTTGCAAAGATGGAATGCCTATTTGCTTCCTTTCTCTGGAAGGGGTGTGAGTCATCTCGTTTCCTCCGCCCCGTTAGTTGGGTTGCTTCTTGTCTTCCCAAAAATGAAGGGGGTCTGGGTTTGAGGCATATAAAGGACATCAACTTGGCAGGCATGCTCAAGCTTATATGGAAGGTTGTCAGTAAAAAGAAAAGCATTTGAGTGGATTGGGTGTATTCGCACCTCAATCAAGAAACTTTTTGGTTGGTCCGCTCTCTTTCTGATGCCTCCTGGATTTAGCACAAGCTAATCTCTTTGAGTTCCTTGGCTTCCAGAGTTATTCTCACCCGTATTGGGAATGGTGCCTCCACCTTCCTATGGTTGGTTCCTTGGCATCCTAAAGGGATCCTATCTCAAATTCTCAGTGCTAGAAATATATACTACTATGGGCTCCCTAGACATGCTTTAGTGGCTGATATCATCTCTGCTGGTTCCTGGAACCCACTGCCCCTGCCACCACTCAGTTAGCTGAAATTTGGTCTTCGCTGCCAGCCATCCCTCTCATAAGGCCCACGAGGTCTGATACTATTATTTGGTCCCATGCTTCGAGTAGCATTTTCAGTGTCAGGTCCGCCTAGGACTTCGTCAGAGCTCATGGATCTCCCTCCCCTTGGCATAAGCTCATCTGGTTCAAGCATCACATTTCTTGTCAAAGCTTCACTGCATGGCAAGTCTTTATGAACTATCTTCCTACACAAACCTTCCTTATTCAAAAAAGCATCCAGATCTCTCCTTTATGCTATGTTTGTGGAGTTGAGCCGGAAGACACGAACCACCTATTCTTTGCCTGTCATATCTCCTCCTCCATCTGGAAGCTTGTTCTCTCCAAATGCTGGCCAGTTATAGAAGAATTCTCCCCTTCCAAAGGGAGTGGGTTTGGATGGATATAACTTTCCAAGGGAAGACTATTTGTGATTATGACGGAAAGCTTGCCTTTTGTGCTACTTTAAATCAAATCTGGATGGAGAGAAATCATAGGAAATGGACATCCAACTCTCCCTTGGTTTCAGCCACCAAAATGCAAGTAACAATATGTATGCCATAAGGGCCATCATCATTAGTATCTTCCGGATCATAGTCTTCCCCATTATCATCATCACCATCCAAAGGGTATAGAAAAAGAGTTGAGTCATCTTCCCCATTGGATTCTTCAATTTCAGCCTCATCATTCACCCTCAGCTTATATGGACAAGCCTTAGCAAAGTGTCCAATCTCTTGGCAATGAAAACACTATACCCTGTTGTTGCCTGTCATAGGTGCCATTTCTTTGTAATCAGCCCGTGGAGGAGCTATGACCCTTCGGGGTGCTGAAGTGTTAGGTTTAGTGGCTGGATAATTTTTCTTGACCTCCCCAGCTTGGTAACCAAACCTTCTACCTGGTTGTTCTGCTCGAAGAGCCTTGTCAAAGAAATCTCTCACTATATACACATCAGCAACACCAATTTCCCTATTAATTTCAGCTCGCAATCCTAGTCAAAACCGAGAAAGTAATTGCCTCCCATTCTCCCTAATGCCTGTGCGAGAATAAAGTGCATCAAACTTGTTCATATACTCTGCCACAGTCACATCCCTGACCAAGAGAGTTCAGCTGCTCTTGTATGCGAGATTTAAAGTTACGTGGCAAGTACTTGTCAAACAATTCTTGCTTGATCTCTTCCCATATAATAGGTTCTCTACTACGGTCCTCCAGTTCATGCTCATAGGTTCACCAATCACGAGCAGCCTCAACTAGCTTAGCAAGAACTAGTTTAATTTTCCGTTCCTCAAATAGGTCATAATAGTCAAAGTAATCATCCAATGCAGTTATCCAATCATAAAACACTTGGGGGTCATGCCTACCATCATTCTCCTTGAGGTCAAGCTTGATTTTTTGTGAGTCTCCTGAGTGTCTATGATATGTAGGACGTTCAATGTCAAAGTAACCCCTAATATACTCTTCAAAGGTG
The DNA here is from genome assembly GCF_013358625.1 of Macadamia integrifolia. Lineage (NCBI taxonomy): Eukaryota > Viridiplantae > Streptophyta > Magnoliopsida > Proteales > Proteaceae > Macadamia > Macadamia integrifolia. Next base: position 187,660 of record NW_024870636.1, read on the forward strand.
GGTTGCACTACAGGAATTCTCTGTGGTCCTCCCATATTAGGGTTAGGCCTCCTGTTAGCCAATTGAGCAACTGAGTTCATAGGGGCTTCCACTTTAGGTGGTACATGCGTGTCATGGGTAGGTTGTTGTTGTTGAGTCTCCACAGTCAATACCCTTGCACCAAGAGTTTGTTGTTCAGCCCCTATTGTCTGTAGTATCTCCATCATAGAAGCCATGGAGTTCTTCAACTCAGTAATAGGGTTGTCATCTGCCATGCTCTGATATCACTTAATGTAGAACTAGGGTTGACAATCAACGTAATCCCAACTGCAGGATTTATAATTAAAGAACAACCAGAACCAGTCAAATCATATAGCAGAAATCAGATCAGAAAATAAAGGCTCAAGGTCAATCGATTCCAGCATTAGGATAATTCAGATCAAACAGAAACAAGACCAGCAGCCTTACAGAGAATGGACTATAGGCCTCTTACACCCTAGATGAATACCCAACAGCATAGAAGCTCAAAAAACCAAAGCACTGCAGGGCAGGCTATAGGCTTCTGTACCAGTTCCTAGAAATCCACTACAGGACAAAAAACTGGAGATTTTAATTATCTCTAAATGGGCTGATCAGAACAGTCCCTCCTTAAGGTCGAATGTCCCTTTGATAGCAAGGAAGGATCGACCAAAAAATTAGCCACAGCCGAGGGCTGTAGAGGCTACAGGGAGCAGGAGTCGATTTCTCAGTTTAGGGTATTTTCTGGGCAGAATCTGAAGTGTGAATACCTGATTTGAAGAACAGCAATAGAACCTTGTAAATAACCTTGAGAAGAAGATCCGCCTAGGCTTCCCACCGCAAGGATTCGAATGGATCACATACCAATCCCTTGTACTGTGATCAAACACACAGCAGCCCCAGTAGAGACATAGCAGCAACAGCAGCAAGCAAATTTTGTTTCATAAAAATCGTGGGCTATAATGAGAGCCCTCCTCTTATTTATAATATTGATGGGGTTACAATTTAGAAACTAAACTTTAGTTACTAAAACTGAAATAGGAAACTTAGAAAATAGAAAGTCCTCTAGTTACTAAAACGAAAAATAGAAACCAGGAAAATTAGAAGCTTCAGAAAATAGAAACTAATAATGCTGAATTTAGAAACTAAGAACCCCATCAAGTCATGGTCGACTCCTCTCTTCTTCTTCCTTGTGTATGTCTTCAATGCTGCATCACTTCCCTATAACCTTTTTCCCCAAATGTTAGTATACTACTACTATTGACATGCAATTGACTAGCAAAATATTGATTACCACTGCCTCAAAATGGTTATTCAGAGCTAGAGGTTCAATTGGGTGTTCCACTCAAAACCCCCATTTTCTCAAACCATCCCTATGCTCAATAGAAACTTGTGCCCTGTAATCTGACTCTGATCTTCACATTCCCTCTATACTAACATCATTCATCCCTTCATCACTCCCAAAGTAATCATCATTGCTCAATTATACTACACCCACTGATATCTAGTCCCGAGTTCTCATAGCACTTGCCTCATCTAGGGTTCCATCAACAGAATCATGCCATAAAATGAGTATTGGTCCTTGAAGTGTACATTATGTCACCATTGGGATTTAAATTTCAAATTCTTGGTTTTTACTTTGAACCAAAGTAAGCATGTATATCAAACAATAAAACAACAATTGTTGCCATTGATAGAGTTCCATAGGCACCATATAGCATATCCACAAAACCACTCCCAAGACTTGCATCTCCCTTTGCCAAACTCTCCTCCAGCAACATCACCATCTTCCCTTCTGCCCCAGCCAGTCTCCATGAACATGGTTAGTAGCCACCGTTGAGGGTTTATGTCTTTTATTCTATAGTTTGGGTCGTGGGCTGCCTCCGAAGGGCAGCTAAAAGCATAAAACTAGTAGGACCTGAGGAAATGTAAATGTATACACCCCACCCCAATCAATTAGACAAGAACTGGTTTAATAGAATTGAAGATTTTTCAAGAGGTTTTGAGCTGTTGAGCTCTGCAAACATGAGTAAAGGATCTTCTTCTGGCTGACTATTTTCTTCTCCATTTGTTCTTCTAGTTCTGGTCTTTCTTCAACCAGGTGATATCTCTCTACTGCTGCTCATCATTTCTCTTTCTTCCTGATTCTATTGTTTCCTCTCTCTCCCCTCTTCTACTCCGCACATCAGATTCATTCTTGTTTATTGCTTCTAATTCTAATCTGAAATTCTAACCTCTGTTTAAAATAACTTTAATGCGCTTCTAATATTCTGTTCTCTGAAGTTCTGTTGTTGCTTCTTAAAGAATTCTGATTGATACCGTTGCTCTAGTTTTGCTATTAGTTTTCCTATTACCACTAGGATTTCTCCATAATTACATATTTTGTTGTCACTTGTCAGAATTTCTTTAAATTCTTCAGGTCTGCTCTTCTATTAGAATAGACCATGCAACCTGAGTGGCTGAGTTGTAACCTATTCTGATCTATATGCTGTGCATTACAAACTTTCTCCTATTTCTGGCCTATATTTCTCTGCTTCTGTGATCCCTGACTGTACTAGCCTCCTGCTGATTTCTGGTTCAGGATTACGTTACGTTACACACTCCTTATTTCCTACCAAAAATTAATATGATCAGGTAGATTTCTTGCTTATTCCATTGCACCCTTCCACAAAGAAGTGCAATAAGAAGACCAAACACTTCTCAGGTCCCAACATCCATTAGTAATTGTAGCCCTTCATTTCATAATATTGCTGGTTCAAAAGCTATTCTGGAACCAGGACTAAAATTCCCCTCCCTTCTTGACCAGTCAAAGGAGATAGACTTCTATTCAGGTAAGGACTCGGAACTAAATGAAAGGACATAATTTAATTTTTCTGAAAGAAAATTCATAATATACTCATTTGAAGTCCTAACTCGTAAGAACTTACATAAAGAACAAGGTTGTTTTCTGAAGCCAAGACAATGATGTCTGCAAATGGTAACAATCCAACTTTCACTCTGCAATGAAGGTGGCATGCTGAGAAGCTTAGAAGACAGAAATGGTTGCAGGGAAAAACAAACACAAATGTGTAACACTACCTTGGATGGGTCACAATCACAGGAGCAGCAGAAATTGCAGGGATACTCCAGCTTGTGTCAGGTTTGATATCGAAGAGGGTCTCATTACTCATCTCCACGGTTTGAAGCCTTACTGATAGAAGTCCTTTTTGTTCTTGGAGAAGAAAACAAATTACAGGCACACCATCATCATCAGTGGCCAGAAAAACCTGGCAAAGATAGTTGAATGAGAATAAAAGCAACAGAAAAATGAATAGGAGGTAGACAACACTCAGCAATCACATTGAACTACTAGATGTAAGCTCATAAACAATTGTGAATTGAAATCCCCAACCTCACCTGCCTAAAACCAAGGAATGGAGGACAGACATAATCCATGGAAAACCTTTTCAGAATTCAAGGAAAATGCCTTCCTTTAATGACCAGATCACTAGTATGAAGTTCAGAAAGTAAGCTCTCTCTCGCACACACAACACATACAAAAAAAGGCCTAAAGATCCCATTAGGGCGACCAACCAACCCCACTACCAAATTAATACAGAAATATTGTAGCCCCAACCCACACACATGCCCCGGGGGTCAAAGCTTCCTTCTCAACGTACTCATCCAACAGAAGCATCATCAACCAACCTCCAGAATATGACGATAAGCAATCCCCATAGAACCAAAACAATGCTTACAGCAAGACAAGAAGGACACAGAACAGAAAAATAAATAAATAAGAAGTTGAATGATAGGAAAACATAATTACGATTTTCCTTTAATTCCCCAAGCAGCAGTCTCCCTTTCCCTTAATACTCTATTATCTGTTACTTTTCTTTCTTTCTTTTTTTCCCCCTTTCCCTTCTCTTTTTGGAGCTTGGTGCTCTTTTCAGATGAGCGGGAAGCATGGTGTTGGGGGCAAAGTTGTGTTGTGTTAGTCATGGTGTGGTATATGCTGATGCCTTTGATGGGGCTGTGAGGACCAGCATCTTGGACAGTTCCTATACTCCTTTTAATCCCCATGAGGTGCCTGTTCTTGTGCCCCCCCCCCCCCCACCGGCAATTCATAATCATAGATTTTTCCTCTCCCCTAGGGTTGGGCCCATTAGAGCTCTATATCCATCCCATTTATTAATGCCTCCTACTATTTTGAGAATGTTTGCCATTGTCCACACACATACACACACATACCCCACTAAAATTTCTAAATAAAATGACTAAGCAAATCAGCACCTTACTAGCAGCGGATGGAGCAACTTTCCCCTGCCATATCCTCCTGAAAGAGAACTGTTTTTGTTGCACCCCACAAGGAACCACATCGGACAGACTTGTGCCTGTGGCTTCAAGATTTGAATTAGAAACTTCAACCAGCCATACAGAATGCTGCATTTTTCCTGATAACGCAAATTTACAAAAGATGTCAAAAATATAGACAATTATGTATGGGTGCATTTGTTGCAATCGAAGTAGTGAAGTGAGAAGTTGTAACCTTCTTTGTCTTACCCCAAAAAAGTTCTACAAGTCAGGTAAAAAAGGGTTTAATAATTTGAAAACGACCTACCATTATGTCATTCTCAAGAGCCATCATAGTCTTACACACTTTTGAGTACACATGTGAAATGACACAGTTTTACCCTCATTGAAAGAAGAAGTGTGTTATACAATAAGGGCAAAAAAGTAAGGTTACAACCTCTTTTTCACCAACTTCCGTTACAACAAGAATTTTCCTTTATGTATACATATTTGTGTGTACATATTAATGCTCGAACGTTAAACAACTGAGTTACTTGAAAAATCGAAATGATGTGAAGAAACCTTTATTATACGATGCCATTAGAGGGATGGTTTCACTAGTCCAAATTGTTATTTCATCAAAATCTTTCATGGTGGTCAGTTTAACCCTTTCTTCCACAAACGCTGCCTGACAAAGTAATACAAATCAATCATTTTCAGTAAACAGGTTGTAATGCATATAACCATGAAAGACATTATCTAACATTCAGCAAAGACAGCAGGCAGTTTTAGAAACCATAATTCGCGCATAACACACTTAAAAAAAGCAAACATTCAGGATCTTCAGAATCTTATGTTATACAAGACAAAGATTAAAATCCACTGAATCTGTCCCAAAAACAATTAACTACATGAATTATAGAACATAGAAACTCCAAAAAATATACCCAACCAAATCTATTATGAGAACATAGACACTCTGGAAAATAGACAATGACATAAAATAGGTTATAGAAAAGAAACTATCAGAAAACAAAGACAGGCTAAGAATTAAACAAAATGGAGGTTAACAAGTGAAGGGGGAAGGACAAATGCATACCTGGGGTTCTTCAAGTGGATCTTTCAAAATCAGATGAGATGACAATGAAGTTACATCCCCCTTGACAATATTATCAAACGAATTGAGTGCATTGACGGAATTCTGTGGACTGTACCCGAATTCTCTTTTTGGCCGTAATAAATCACGGGCATTTGACACTGTACTTGAAGATGGAAAAGTTACATGGCTCGGACAGTTCGCATCAGTTGACTGTTGAAGAAGTAAACCAAAAGGAAGAGGCCAGATAGATGTGATGCTATGAGGGAGAGGAATGCATACTTCTTCACCTGGACAAAATTCAACTTGTCAAAATAAAATTTGCCTTGAACTTGAACCATATGGCAGGTAAAACTAGCTATAAAAAATACAAAATAGTATGCACAGCAACCTGTTTTCATAGAATGAAGCAGTCTAAAAATGAATTTTACAACTCCTTTGGGAAAAATAACCTTTAATTAAAGCACATAAATAACAAATATTTTTTAAGCTACGGAGCAGATGTATAAAGTGGCCCAAGAAAAACAAAATCAAAGAGGATGGTGTCATTTTGGTTGTCTGTTGACCAGGAATTTAGGGACAGAAAACATATGATGTTTTGCACAATTGGAATTTTATTTTGGTTCTTTTCTTTTGGTGGGGGGGGGGGGGGGGGGGGGGGGTGGGGTGGGTTTGGAAATCACTTAGTAGTCATCGATTTGGTCTACTGTTTTGAGGACTATGTTGGTTGCATAAAATCCTCGTCTAGGTAGCTCTTTCCATCATTAAAAGGTTTTACTTATCTCCAAAAAAAGTAATTAATTAAACAAAACCACAGCATATATTCTTCATTTCAAAGTATTAAACACGCTAAAAAACTGTGCTACAAATTTTTTTCTTTTTTTTGGAAAGAAAGTAAAAATGATTTGAATTAGCAATATTCATAAGAGAGTAGCCTGCAAACTCAGGATGCTATACACTTGCCAGTGGCCCACATCTGGACCCTCTAAAATGGTTCCTTTCCCAGCTTTACATCTATCAGGGACTACCAAAGTCTCTGCTAAATTTTATTTTTCCCCAAAAAGAAACATATATATATATATATACATGCATCCTTCTATATCATATATTCATGCATGTATGTATGTAAATTGTTGAGAATGTTGAATTGGTTATAGACCTTTTCTGTAAATATCCATTTTGGGTGCATTGGGACTAACGTTATATTTGGTTGTAGAAAGAATGCAACAGTGTGTGAAGTGAAAGTGAAAGTGAAAGTGCAAGAGAGTGTAGGGAAGTGAAGTGGAAGAAATTACACATTTTCTCATATTGATGTTGCAATAAAAACAAGTGGGACCTACCACTCTTTAAGGTTTCATAGACTATCTCACAACATGCCACCATTTTGGTCGGACTCTTTGACAAGCCTATCTGGGAGAATGAGAAAGTGGATGGAAAAAGCTCAATTACCAAGGCCACCACTTTCTCAACCAACCAAACAGCAAGAAAGTGTGAGAGAGATATCAAAACATAGTTGTCAGTTGTCATGACATGTAGGTGACCCAAGGCATTGGAGGGGGCTTGGATGCAAGGCGACACCCACAAGGTGCCTAGGTGCCTGCCTAGATGACTAAGGCATCATCTAGGCAATGCATTTACGACTATGGGTCAAAAAGTGAACTTTTCACACCATCCCACCTTTCTAGACAACCAAACATAGCCTAAGCGTTAGATGCAGGCATGCAGCAACAGTTCAATGGGTTGATAAATACGACCCAAGATGAGACCCATCACTGTCAAGCCCATAATGTCCAGCCAAAGGGAGCAGCCTTATTTTGAAGTGTGTTTCTCCAAGGGTGTTCCAAGCTAGGCATGGATGATGTCTATGCTCCAGCTCGAGGGGGAGGGTTAAGAGTAGCCAGTGTAAGCAGGGCCATTTTGTAATATTATTTTCTAATCCTATCTTTATGCCTAAGTTAGACAAAAGCTATAGACATTAGTTGTGGACCTGTCCTTATTTGTAATTTGGTCTTTATTATTAACATAAAGTCTCTCCCTACCACAGTTTGAGGAATTTGTTTTCTCTCAACCCGTGGGGCTTGATTCTCCACTCTCCCTCTCTTTTCGATCTTCACCTTCTCTTCTCTCTCTTTCTTCATGAACAGGTACTGATATCAAGTTCTAATACTGTCAAACTTATCACAATACGATTATGTTGTCATAATTTGATGAGGATTCTAGATTCCTAACTGCATTGGGAATTTACTTTCCTACTTGAACAAGGAAACAAAAACAATTGTCCTACTTAATCAATCTCCTAGCATGACTAGGATTCCTATCCAAGAGAACAACCTGGGGGAAAATTCTCAGCTTCGGACCCTGTACCAGGGGTCGATGAGTTACAATTGTTCAGTAATCATGCTTCACTTTATTAAGGGAATTTTGGTCACTATTGCTTATTTCCAGCATAAAAGGAACATGGCATCTCATCTTTCTCCTTCCATCCCCTCTCTTTCACATATATATTGAAGGATGATGTGATAAGCTCAACCATTTTCTACCATACACCTCCCCATGTATCGGCATTTTCCCTTGTATTTTCAGTCATTCATTATTTTCACTAATTTCAAAATTCTTCATGGATTTATTCCACCAAGGGCCAACTCTGCTAGGCCAGGAGCTTAATATTCGAGCAGGGGACCCTGGTTCCTACCTCTCTTGCAAACATTGGGAACTTCCTGACCTGCCACATGGCAGATATATGCAATACAGGAAGCCCTCCCTAGAAGGTGACATGGCAAACACATGGTATCCTCCAAGTCCCAAAATGAACTGCAACATGAAAGATTCTGGGTCACCAAGAGAGATGGAATGAAGCAGAATGGGCAACAAGACTTACCTGATGTGTTGTAGATTGTCAAAGTATCAATTTGTAAAACACAAAGAAAGGCTTCTGATACAGCACCCAGACGACACCAGCAGACCTATATACAGAACCAATTCATCAGAACAATCCAGTATTTGAAGAAGATCCTGAATTTTAATCAAATAATAGATCATGAACTGAAAAGGGGAAAATAAAAGAAATTTTATAATTGAAAATGTAGCCGGACAAAAATAACACATGAGAATATGGGAATCTTCTGTTTCAAATAAGAATGATGATTAACAATTTTCTTTTAGGAAAAAATAACCCAACGCCATAGGGAAATTTCAACAGAAAGCCTATAAGGCTTTCCACAAGAAAATGTATCAGGTAGATGGTTAGGATTGCGGAGGCTTTCAGTATCCAAAATTGGTTTGAAATCTTTGGAAGATAGAAAGCCAAGATTTTTGTAAAAATATGAGATTTGGGCAGCAGTGAAGGCATTAAATTATGAGAAAGGGTCCTGGGCCTCCTGGCCGTGATGATCTTAATTTTCTTTTCACGGGAATGATTGATGATGTTTTGACAATATACCCTGGATTCCACCATAGGGCCAGATAGAAGATTTCAGAAACTAGGCCAATCAGGCTGTAACGAAGTCTCTATGAAGTGGAGGTTCAAGTTTTGGCCAACAGATTAAAGGAAGTGATAGGGTTGTTATTGGGCATGTAAGGGAACTTTTACCAATGGGAGACATATCTTGGACGGAGTGTTGATCACTTGAAAGAACTTAGATTCAATTGTGAGGGGTAGAAGGGGTGCATTGATATGTAAAATAGACCATAAAAGGCGTATGATCATATCAGTCATGGTTTTCTATTAGAGACATTGAGAATGACGAGTTTCAGAATCAAGTGAAGGAGGAGGACAGAGGTGTGGATCTCAACTGTCTTTTTCTACCTTGATGAATGTGAGCTCCAAGAAGTATTTTCAGCACAAGTAGAGTGCTGGTACTTATAGAAGGGTGAAAGTAAATGAAAGTGGCATTCGAATATCCCATCTGCTGCAATATGCAGATGAGACTGCCTCCGTATTCGGCCCTGAGGTGATTCCAGTCCAAAATTATGGGCTATTTTATGATTCTTTTGAGCTACGTCTGGACTGATAGGTAATCTGACAAAGTATGTTGATTGTGGTGGGGAATGTGCCAGAGGTGTGAATGTGTGATAGTAGTGGTGGTGATGAAGGAAAGTGTTAACAAGCTTTGGTATGTGTTCAAGGTCTGAAACCCCACAATTATTTAGGTGTCTCTTTAGGGACTCTTCCTAGATTTACAATTGTATGGCATCCAATATTGGAGAAGGGGCATTTTCTTTGTAATAGGCCACTTTTATGGGCCTATAATATGTGAACAACCTCGAATCATCCTTTGCCATGAGATCCTGAGATCCATGCCCTGACCCCATGCCCCACCCCTCCCCCCTTGGCACCCGCCAACGGCCACCCCTCAGTCCCTGATCCTCCTTCCTCCACCCCCCTTCCCTCCCCTCCTCTAGACAGCCGCCCCTGGAACTCCATTGTATCTTCCTCTCCCTCTCCACCCTCCTCTAAACCTCCCACCGCTGGCCAGTCTCTTTTCTTCCACCCACCCTCCTCCCTTAACTCCATCACTGTCGTCTGTCGGTCTCTGCCCCTCGGGGCTTCTGGAATCTGAGATCAGCAAATGGAAGAACTAAGTCGTTTGCTCCTTCTTGGGCAGCTCCCCTCCTTTAGCCGTTGTCAAGCCTTCTCTCCAAAACCAATGGAGACCCTCGGGTTCTCTTTCCACTTTCATGCTTGATAACGGAATTTTCATCTTCAACTTCTCCTCCTCTGTTGATAAATCCGTTGCCATTGATGGTGACCCTTGGTACGTGGGCAAAAATCCTATTTTCTTGAGACAATGGGACGAACGCACCTCTTTCCATCGTTCGGAACCGACCTCCATCCCTCTTTGGATTCCCTCCCCAACCTTCCCCTTCACTTCTGGTGTGTTAAGGGCCTCAGCCTCATTGGTTCCAACATAGCCAAGCCGCTCTACTCTGACAAGCAAACGAAAACTATGGATCGAATCTCCTTTGCCAGAATTTGCAATAAGGAGTCGAGTAGTCGACTGACCAGGTTCTGCCCTCCACAGTCACCATTCTAGACGAAGTAGGCTACTCCTTTGAACAAGAGATAAAATATGACTGGATTCCCCCCCTAAGTACCACATGCAAATGCTTTGGGCATTCCACAGTGCTTTGTGTAAGAAAAAAATTAAAGAACATGGTGGCAGGGAAAATATGGCGGATTCCATCGAAGGTCCTTTGATGCCTAGTCTTCACGCTCCTCTTGCAAGCTCGCCTTCGGCTTCTCAGCTACCTGATAACTTCAGCACCGATTAGATCACTAAGAGGAAACTCATTAGAAGGAAAAAAGATCGGGATCACCGTCCGGTTATATGAATCCCGACGATCATGCTTCTTTGTCTCGAACCGTTTGTCCGATGGGAGATCCCGACGGTAATAACCACTTCTCCCTGTTGGCTTGCCCTGATGAACCTGATGATGCTATCGCCCTGTCACCTCGTCCCACTTCCCCAAGCCGCCCCACTATCCATTCTGCCCCTTCTTACCCTCCCTCTCCTGTGCTGGCCGATGGCTTCCTTGCCTCGAACCTTGAACCTCGCCTCCTTTGCTTGCTCTACCTTCTACGCTAATCCCACCAACGGATATCCTCCATACTTCTGCCTCTTCCTCACGCCTTGCTCTTATCTCTTCTCCAACCAACTAGACCCTCCTTTCATCCCTCTTAATCAGTTCCTCCCGGTTCAGTAGCTATCCAAATTCTCCAAGTTTCCTTCGAACCACCCACTCTATCCGGGTAATTTTTATAACCCGACCCAACCACCACCTCTAACCCGCTTCCATCATCATCCTTCTCACCCGAACCATAACCACCATCTCCCTCACACGCTTCCTCCTCCACCCCTCTACTGCTGCACGATGTTCTTCCCTAACGGATTGGTGGATTGTTGTCTCCGCCGACTGCTCCATCGATGGCCTTCAAGACGACCCCCTTGTCTTGGCTCCCCCTTTATTCAATTGGGTCTCTCCCGCCTACATCCTCGCCTGCCTGCCTCACCGCCTTAGAAGGCGCCAGCACCACCTCTTTAACATCCTCTGCCCTCTCTAATTTAACCACCTCTGGCCCCGCAGACTACTATGCAACCAACATCGTCCACTCATGCCTGCCCTTGCCTACCACAACTACGCTACATGCCTCTATGTTTTTGCCTAGCCTTCCGCTGGGCTTTGATGCTGTTGTTGAGCTCCCGTCAGCTCTTTTGCTCTCTCACACCTTGGAAGGCGTCAGCTCCGATTCTTCGAATTGCTTGGCTCTTGCAAAGTTACCAATGATCTCTACCGTTGTCGCCATAGCTAATGGGCTTCCTTTTGGCCCTCCGCCAGTCTTGCCTAGGGCTGCGATGCCTTCTACTGTTGTTATCGGTGCTCCCCACCCTGGTCTCCTGCCTTCCTCCACTCAGTGCCTTGACAATGGCCTCCAACTAGACACAACCCTCATGGGCTCTCCTCCAAAAGCAATTTCCCCCTTAGAGAACCACAGCCTGTATGCCCTCTCTTGGCCTATAGCTGACGCAACATCTCCTCATCTCAAGTCTAGACTGGCCCTTCCAGGCCCCATCAGAAATCCTGTTGCTACCCAAAAGATCATGTCTTCCCTGCCCCACCCCAAAGGTCTTTCCGACCCCAAATCTTCCACCACTCCCTTGCCCTCCCCCCTTAGGGAGTAGTCCCATCGGCCAAAATCCAAAACTGGCCCATCCACCTGCTTCAATGAGCCTCGACTGCCCCCTCACTCTCGTTCCAAATGATACCATGGACTATCTAGAACATCAGAGGTCTCAATTCCTCTGCCAAACACGCCTCCATCCGCTGCCGTATTAAGTCTTCTAAATCTATCTCCTTAAAGCTCGTGTTCTTAAAGCCAGTGCCCCCCGCAACATTACCTTTATTGCTCCTTCTTGGTCCTTCATTTCCAATTACACCCACTCCCCTAATGGACTAATCTGGATCCTCTGAAACCCTCTGTTTATTCACATCTCCCACATTACCTCTTCCTCCCAAGTCATCCATTTTTCCTTCTCCCCTCCCTCGGGCTTCCCCCTCTCCTTCTTCTCTGTTGTCTATGCTCATAACCGTGCTCCTGATAGACTTCCTCTCTGGTCCGACTTCCTCTTCTTCTCCTCCACCCTCTCCTCCCTTCCCTGGGGCATCAGAGGAGATTTCAATGTGGTTAGGCATCACATGAGAAATTCAGAGGTGCCCCTATTGACATTCCCTCCTCAGACTCCTTCAATGAGTGCATTAACATTATTGGGATGGATGACCTCAAATGGTCCAATTCCAAATTCACCTGGAATAATCGACGTAGCGGATCTGATCAGTGGCCTGTAACCTTGACTGCCTCCTTGTCAATGAAGCTTGGCTCACCTCCTTTCTAACCTCCCACACTAGTTTTGATCGCCCCAGCATCTCCGATCATTCTCCCATCTCCCTCTTTGTCCAACCCTATATCTCCTTTGGCCTCAAACCCTTCAAATTTTTCGATATGTGGTCCCTCCATAATGGATTTCTCCCTTTGGCCAGGGATACCTGGGCCATCCCCACCACAATCTCCTCTTCACCTCTCATTGCTTTCGCCAAAAAGCCTAAGAACGTCAAAGCGGCTCTCAAAGTCTGGAACTCCGCCACTTTTGGTAACATCTCTGCTCAAGTCTATTCCTGCCAAGAGAAACTTGACCTCATTCAATCCAGGCTTCAGCTTGACCACCTCAATTCTTCTCTGGCTGATGAAGAAAAGTTGGCGGCTTTGAACCTCTCCTCCCGCCTTGCTCAAGAAGAATCTTTCCTTGGTCAGAAATCCAGGATAAAGTGGCTTGAGCTCGGTGACTCCAATTTAGCCAACTTCCATCGCTCCTTCAAAGCCCGAACCAATGCCAACTCCATTCTCAAGCTCATCTCCCGCTCTGGCTCGAAGATTTTCTCCCCCAATGATATCAAAGTTGAAGTCGTCTCCTACTTCGATGAGCTCTTCCATCCACCCTCCACATCCACCTCTCCCCCTTCCCTACCCCCAACATCCTTAACAAATTCATTCTCGACCACCTTATGCCATCTCTTCAAGCCATCCCCTCGGATGATGAGATCCTCTCTGTTGTTCTTCACCATAAGTCTAATAAAGCTCCTGGCCCTAACGGCTTCACCATGGGATTCTTCTCCACTTGTTGGCATATCATCCGTGATGACCTCATCTTTACCATCCGCAACTTCTTCCTCAATCCCTCCCAAATCCTCAGCATCAACCACTCCTTCCTCTGCCTCATCCCTAAGAAAGAGGGTGCTCAATGCATGTCTGACTTCAGGCCTATCTCCCTTTGTAACCTTCTTTATAAATTTATTGCCAAAATCCTTGCCTATCGGATCCAAAAGGTCATTGACTCCCTTGTCATCCAAACCAATCAGCCTTCATTGTTGGTAAAAGTATCTCTGACAACATCATCCTTTGCCATGAGATTGTCTGAGGCTTCAATCGTAAATCCCATTCTTTTGCCGCCCTTCTTTAAGATTGATATTCATTAAGGCCTTTAATTCTATCCATTGGGATTTCATCTCCAAAGTCCTCCTTCAAATGTCTTCCCCCCCCCCTTTTGTCCATTGGATGCTCTTGCATCTCCACCCCCCTCTTTTCCGTCCTCGTCAATGGCAGCCCTGTGGGATACTTCTCTTCTGTGGGCATCAAACAAGGATGCCCCCTCTCCCCCTTCCTCTTCTGTCTGGCCCTTGAAGTCCTCTCCCGATCCATCCAATCCCCCACAAACCACCACCTTATCTCCCCCATTCCCAAATACAAATCTCTCATGCTAACTCACCTAGCCTTTGCTGATGATCTCATGATCTTCTTTAAAGCCGACCCTGGCTCTATCACCAATATCATGGCCTCTCTTTATCATTTCAAGTCCCTCTCCAGATCGAAAATCAACCTCCTCAAATCCGACCTCTTCCTTTCTGGTGTTTCTGACGCACGTCAAGCCCAGCTCCTTGCCATCTCTGGTTTCTCCCTGGGTAGCCCCTCCCCGTCAGATATCATGGTCTCCCTTTCTTTCCTCTCGTCTCTCTTTCGACCATTGTTCCCCATCCTTGATTCCATCAAGAAAAGGCTCCAACTTTGGAAAGGCAAGCTTCTCTCCTATGTTGATTGTCTTGTCCTTCTCCAATATGTTCTCCAATCCCTCTATCTTTACTGGTCTAGCATCTTCATCCTCCTTGCTTCCACATCCAAAGCCATCGACTCTCTCCTCTGCACCTTTCTTTGGAAAGGAACTGAGGCCACCAGATTCCTCCACCCCATGAGTTGGTCCAATGTTTGTCGCCCAAAGGCCAAAGGAGGTCTAGGCCTTCGTAAAATCAAAGATGTCAACTCCGCTACCATCCTTAAACTCATTTGGAAGATTGTCCCCAAGCAACGCATTATCTGGGTCTCCTAGGTCTACTTCGTCCCCTTAAAAATGATTCCCTTTGGATGGCCTCCCTTTCCCTAGATGCTTCTTGGATTTGGCGTAGCATTCTCAACTCCAAACCCCTCGAACTTTCTGTTGTCTCCTGCACTATTGGCAACAGCTCCTCCACCTTGCTCTAGCTTGATCCTTGACACCCTACTGGCATCCTTCTCCCCTTGGTCCCCCCCAAAATCATCTTTTCCTCTGGCTCTACCAGATCCGCCGTTGTGGCCTCCATCCTCTCCCTCAATGGCTGGTCCCCTCCGTTTCTCCCTCCCCCTTTGGCAGATCTCTGGTTCTCCCTCCCCCCCATTCCCGCTGGCCATAGAGGATTAGACAATAACGTTATTTGGGTGACCTCCTCCTCGGGCTTGTTCACCTCTGCCTCTGCTTGGAACTTTATCCACTCCAAAGACCTTTTTATCCCTTGGCGAAATATCATCTAGTTTAAAGGGCACGATCCTCGTCATAGCTTCACCGCCTGGTGAGCCCTCTTCTACTACCTCCCACGCAGTCCTTCCTCAACTACCACCACATTCAGGTCCCTACCTCCTGTTGTCTGTGCTGGAATGGTACTAAAGATGTCGACCATCTTTTCTTCTCCTGCCCCTTCCCCACATCCATCTGGAAGAAGGTCCTTCACTCATGCTAGCCCTCCAACCGTCCAATCCTCCCCCTCGCCCGCGAATGGATTTGGGTTGACATGACCTTTAGTGGCTCCTCCATATGTGACATAGTCGAAAAGCTCGCCTTTTGCGCCACCATCAACCACCTTTGGATGGAATGAAATCTTCGTAGATGGACCCCCAACTCCCATTCTTTCTAAAGGATTTGGAAAGCCATCTACTTTGATGTTATCTCCAAGCTTAGATCTCTCTGCCACCACCTGGTTCATGACACCCCAAGGAACATGCTCATTGTTATCTCCTGGGGTCTCCCCCCATTGATGTCTCCCTTAGATAGTAGGGCTTAGTCCCCCCTCCTCTGAGGGCTTTGCTCCTTTTGCCCCCATTCTTTCCCCCTTGTATATTCTTCTCCTTGATAATGAATTATTTATTCATCCAAAAAAATATTAGAGAAGGGGAAAAAGAGACAAGCAGGTTGTAAGGGGAGATTCTTAACAATAGGCATAAGGGTGGCTATTATTCGAAGTGCTTCTTCCAGTGATACTCTTTCTATGGTGCCCCTACAGTTGGCCAACTTGGCCCCAATTTCTGAGACACATTATATAGATTTTCAATGTGATGGGGTGAGTTCAAGAAATGAAAAGAACAAGTATCTTCCGGTCATAAGGATAGTGTTGTTGTAGGGCATAGGCCGAAGAGACATGAGGTCTGGGTTGCAGATTACTCCAAAATAAATCCAACTTCATTGGCATAATCGCAGAATTGGTTCTGACCGGGTGGCATGCAAATCAGATAAAGCCCTTAACAATGAAGCATGCCTCAAGACTCTCAACACCTTCCCTTCCTCCCATGCTTGTTTTGACCTCCCGGATATGTCTGATCATTCCCCCATCTCCCTCTTCGTTCACCTCCACATTTCCTTTGGTCCTAATCCTTTCAAATTCTTCGACATGTGGACCCTTCATCAAGATTTCCTCCCCCTTGTCTGTGAAGCTTGGGATATCCCAGCCCATTCTCCCTCCTCCCCCCCACCCATTGTTTTCGCCAGAAAGTTCATAAATGTCAAAGCTGCTCTTAAAATTTGGAATTCCAAAACCTTTGGTAACATCTTTGCCCAAATCCTAGAAATGTCAAGAAAAACTCGATCTCATCCAATCTAAGATTACAGCTTGACCTTCATAATCAATCTCTAGCAAACAAGGATAAGCTAGTCGCCTGAGAGTTATCCTCTCCTTGCCTAGAAGGAAAGCTTCTTTCACAAAAAATCTAGAATCAAATGGCTTGAGCTTGGTAATTCCAATTCAGCTTATTTTCCCTGATCGCTCAAGGCTAGAACCAATGCCAACTCTATTCCCAAGCTCTTATCCAGCTCCGGAATTGAGCTTCTATTGCTTGAAGATATTAAATATGAAGTTGTTTGTTACTTTTCCAACCTCTTCCATCCCCCTTCAACTTCCTAAACTCTCCCCTTGCCAAATGATCTTAACAAATTCATTCTTGATCATCTTCGCCCTTCCCTCCAGTATATCCTTCTGACGATGAGATCCTAGCTGCCATCCTCTCCCACAAATCCTATAAAGCTCCCAGTCCTTATGGGTTTAGGATGGGATTTTTTTCTACCAGTTGGCACATCATTAGGGATGATCTCATCTTTGCCATCAGAAACTTCTTCCTTAATCCTTCCTAGATTTACCGAAATCACCATGGTTCAAGATCTCGCTAATATCTCGTTTTTTCAAAAAGGCGAGACAAGATGCATGGTGAGATATAAATTGTACAAAAACTCGACCGATATATCGAGATCTCGCCAAATCTTGCCTCTCTCTACTTTTTTGAAGAAAAAACACTAAGGAACAACGATTTTGGTGCTTTTGCTTAAGGATCTCCATTCTTACACTCATTGAAGCTTAAAGAGTAGAGAATATTACCTCCTCACCCACATTTGGAGTTACTTTTCTTATATATGATGTCTTTTAAATTTTTATGATTATGTTGTGTCATGTGTTGATTATGGAATCTAGATTGTGGAATAGAGTATACTAGCCTAAGGTCTGAAGAGTCGGAGACTACTTACATAGGGTACGAAGTTAAAGTACAATTTTAGGTTTAATTTTAAAAAAAAATTGATGTTTCCATTGTGTTTAGAAGGCCTAAAATAGGGAAAATACCAAATTTCAGGGGCTATATAGACCATATAATTACCAAGACCAACCACCAAGTCAACCAGGAAAAAAGACATCATCTCAGTGAGATCTCTCTTTTTCGGATTAGCGAGATGGGGCGAGAGCGAGATCTTAAACCTTGAAATCAACCACACCTCCCTTTGCCTCATTCCTAAGAAGGTGGCAACCAGGCCATGCATTAATTCAGGCTCATTTCCCTTTGCAACCTCATGTAGTCCTGTATAAATTTATTGCAAAAAATCTTGTCCAACAGAATCCAACATGTCATTGACTTGCTTGTCAGCCCTAATCAATCGACTTTTATTATCGGGAGAAGTATTGCTGATAATAATGTCACGAGAATGTCAGAGGGTTTTATTGCAAGTCCCACTCTTTTGTTGCTCTTCTAAAAATTGACATTCATAAGGCTTTTGACTCCATGCGATGGGATTTCATTTCCAAAGTCTTGCTTCAAATGGTTTTTCCCCCTCCTTTTTCCATTTGATTCATTTCTACATTTCCTCTCCCTGCTTCTCTGTGCTAATTAATAGTAGCCCTGCAGGCTACTTCTCTTTCTATCCCCTTTTCTTTTCTCTTTTGCCCTTTAGGTTCTCTCCCATTCCATCCAATTTTCCACCGACCAGCACCGCATCTCTCCCATCCCTAAATGTAAAAGCCTTATGCTCACCTTCCTTGCTTTTGCAGATGATCTCATGATTTTCTCTAAGGTTGATCTCACCTCTATATCTAGTATGATATCTTCTCTTTGTCTTTTAAATACCTTTAGAGGTTCCGTATCAATATCCTCAAACCTAGTCTCTTCCTTTCAAGTGTCTCTAATGTCTGCCATGACCAGCTTCTTGACCTCTAGGTTCTCGCTCAACACCCTCACGATTAAATACCCTGAGATTGCCCCTCATCTCTTATAGGCTCTCTTCCCACCACTATGCTCCTCTGCTTGACCTTATGAGGAAAAGACTTCAGCTTTGGAAAGGCAAGCTCCTCTCCTATGTTGGTCGTCTAGTCCTTATCAGATCAATTCTCCAATCTATGTATCTCTATTGGTCTGGCAATTTTTCTCTCCCTACTGCCACTTCGAAAGCTATTGACTCCCTCATTTGCTTCTTCCTCTAGAAAGGAGCAAACTCCTCGAAATTCCTCCACCTCATGAGCTGGTCAAAGGTCTGCAACCACAATGCTGAAGGAGGCCTAAGCTTGAGGCAAATTAAAGATGTTAATTCTATCGACACTTGAAACTTATCTAGAAAATTGCTCCCATAGTTGTCAAGGCGACGACTTAGCATCCAAGGAGTTTGCCAGGGGCCTAGGCGACATTGCCTTATTACACTGCAAGTCGCCTTGTATTTTGGTACTTATTTATGCCAAATATCATTTAAGTAAACGAGTCATTAACTTAAGATATTATTCATAAATAAGCAAATACCCTTTATTTAAATCCAATAAAAATAGTTTAAGAATAAAGTTCCAAAAGGATAAAAAATAACCCCCCAATCCATGAACAAAAACTAGATTTTGGTTATAGGGGCGATTTTCAATTTTTAAATGTTGGGGTTTTTCTCAATTATGAAAATTTTATAAATCCTATAATGTTAAAACATTGTTAAAAACCAAAAGTCTGGTAAAATAATCTTTGTTTTGATATCTATAAATTATTTTCATCCAGGAGATTTTAACAGCATTCGCACACTCTAAAATAAGTTTGACCAGAGCACAATTTTTCCATTACAACTCAAATTTAAGTAATCTTAGACTTGTTGGAAAGCTGGTTTTATGTTATATCCAATACAAAAAGTCTCATGTAAAAATAAAATCATTTGACTAGTCAAAATTATTATAGAACAAGAGCATTCTCTAAATGTCTATTTTTTACGACTTAATGTGATTTAATGTTAATATTCTATGATTTGATGTGGCTAAATGTTGATTTTTAATGACTTGATGTTGCTTGATGTTGATTTTTTATGATACAAAGTATAAGTAGCTTACTTAAATAATGTTAGAAAATAAGAAAAATAAAAAATTATACTTTGTCGCCTTGTTCGCCTTAAGCCGCGCGCCTCAGCGCTTAGACAACCCTCCAACGCCTTAGTTTGCCTTGGCGCCGTGACAACAACTATGATTACTCCTAAACACAACAGTATTTGGGTTTTTTGGGTCTACTACCACCCCTTAAGAACGATTCCCTCTAGACTGTCTCCCCCCTCCTTTGATGCCTCTTGGATCTGGCACAAAATCCTCAGCTCTAGACATATTGCCCTTGGTACGATTTCATATGTCATTGACAATGGTTCCACCTCCCTATGGATGGATCCTTGGCACCTCTTTAGTACCATGTTTTCCCTGATCTCTCCTAGATCCATCTACTCCACTGGCTTGAGTAGATCTGCCAAAGGTGTATGGTCTCCTCCCTCCTCCCCTCGCTCACCTATGGTCCTCCCTCCCCACCATTCCCCTAGGTCATCATGGAAGAGAGGATAAGGTCCTCTGGCACCTCTTTTATCAAGTTTGTTTACCTCTGCCTCTGTTTGGGATTGCATTAGTTCCAAAGGTCCCCTTGCACCTTGGCGCAAGATTATCTGATTTAAAGATCATATCACGCACCATAGCTTAACAGCTTGGCCTATAATCTTTAATTGTCTCCCCACGTAGTCTTTTCTCATTTATCAGCAAATTCAAGCCCCCCTCTTGTTGTCTCTGCTAAAATGGCACTAAAGATGCCGACCATCTTTTCTCTCTTGCCCCTTCACCTCCTCTATCTGGAAGAGGGTCCTTAGCCCCTATTGGCCATCTCGCATGAGAATCATTCCTTTGTCTAGAGAATGGATCAAGAATAACATGACTTTTGGTGGATCTACTATCTGTGATACCATTGGGAAGCTTGCCTTTGGTGCAACGATCAATCATATATGGATGGAGCATAATCTTCGTAGATGGTCATTTAATTCTCGTTCTTTTTATAAGATTTGGAAAGCCATCTACTTCGATGTTAGCTCCAAGCTTGGATGTCTCCGCAATCGTCCTGCACTTCTATACGTGACACCCCAAGGAACAGGCTCATTGTTGTCTCCTGGAGCCTTCCCTCCTTTATCATCTCCCCCACCCCTTGATGTTTCCCTCCCTTTAGTTGGGCTTTCGGCCCCTAGTCGTTTTTGCCTCTTTTGAGGTCTCGCTCATTGTGGCTTCCCACCCCCCCCCTTTCTCCTTTGTATATTCTTCCTCCTTGGTAACAAATTTTTCATTAATCCAAACAAAAAAAAAATCTATGACAAGCACCCAAAGAAATTATTTTCTACAGTGCATGAAATGCTAAAGAGATACCATAATGACAGAAGAAGGTAAGGTGTATCTTTTCTGAACCCGAGAACCAGCACTCCATATTATCCTGTAACAGAAGAATGATAAATAAGATAGATAAAACCAGATATAAAATAAATATAATATATATATATAACACATGAACTGCAGTATATAGTAGGGGCAGCTAATCTGCATTTCCCATCAAGTGAACAAGTTAAGAGTCAAAATCAAAATAATAACTATTGTCGTAAAATTACTTAACACACAAAAAAGGAATAAGAAGTGTGGATATATAGCACTGGAATGTTCAATGTGGCATATCAAAAGTCCCATTTCCTCAAAGGAGTCGCCTTTCAATTCTCTGAGGATGATAAGCAACTGAGACTGAAAAATCAGGGACGCACAATGTCGTTATAAAATGATGAGAGAATCCGTAACCCCAGACGTTTAGACAGTACTTAAAGGGGAGCTATCTCACCATCGACCTTCACTACAAATTCATGAACCCCATCCCCGACCTTAACAGCTTTTAATTACATTAATTGTAAATGCCGCAGTACAAGAGCTATGGAATAACTCCATACCAAGATTACTCGATTCCACTGCCAACAAAAACGAAATAATGGCGGACACATGCGAACGGGGAGAGTAAGAATCCAGATGAATGTACCTGTTTCCTCTAATGAAGAGCTCATGGTCGCTTCGATCGCACGAAGAAGTTTCTGAAGAATCGTGATCGGAAAAATCGTCGCTTTCTCGGGTAATTTTAGGGTTGAAGAGGAAGTAATCGTACTTATCAGTAACAGTTTCGACTGGCTTTCCGTCTAAAGCTTCTGCAATTAAGCCGAAGGGCTTGAACTCGCCAAGAACTGTTAGATGACGAACTTTAATCGACATTTTCCGACCTATGTTGCGGATATGCGAAGGAAATGAAAGAAGTGGAGGACTAAAGGAGTGGCATTTCACTGACTCTTTCTCCCGCCCTTTTTTTTCTCCCCCTGAGTGGCTTGAAAAAAGTAGAGGGGGGAAGACAGGGTGGGAAAAACCCTAGTCCGTGCCGATGGGTTGGTTTAGAGCCTTTGAGCGAACCATCTGTTTCCAACGTTTGAGCTCTATCTAACCTGTACCCAAAAAACAGACTACTATTACAAAGAAAGTGAAACGCTCCCTAGTCGTGCAGTCCTTACGTCAGCGTGAGGGCTTATGAGAAAGGTAAGGGTGTCAACGGTTCGGATTGGCCCAATTTTGGCCCAAGTTGAACCGGTTTTGGTGTGAAAATGGTGAAACCAAAACCAAATTAATAAGGAAATTTCGATTTGGTTTTGATTTCGATGTGATTTGGTTTCGGTTTGACTTTGGTTTCTTATATTAGTTTGTAATCGGTTTTTTGTCTCGTTTGGGTTTGATTTTCCATACAAAACTTATGTAAAAACTTGGTTTTTAATGAATTTTTGGACTTTTTCGATTTTTTATCGGTTTATTTCGGTTTCGGCCAAGTTTTGAGTCGATTTCAGTTTGATTTCAGGTCCATTCAATTTTCGATGTCGTTCGGTTTGTTAGTGGGGTTACAATCTCCCAAACCGAAATTGGTCCAATAAGCCTTCGATTCGGTCTGGCCTTGGTTCAATCGGCTCAATCTGGGGCGATTTTACTAGCTCGATTTAGGTTTTGATGTCCCTAAAGAGAGGCACTTGTCTTAAACAGGAATGCGGGCATCATTTCGCTACTCTTTATATCTAACGTAGGGACCAAATGACCTAGGAACATCCTTTTGTCCAAAGAGTTCGTCTCCCTCCCCATTTATAGTGATTTATATTTTTACCCTCAGCCCTCTTCTCTCTCCACCAAAAAAAAACTTCACCTTTTTGATGCACAACTCCCATAACACCGCGTTAATGGAGTGCTCAACAATTCAACCAGTGCTAACAGAGACCATTTTGATCGTCTTATAGACATGCTCCACCTCTATTCCTCTCTCCCTGCAATGCAGCTTTGGCAATGGGTTCCAAGACTCTAGCTAGTAGGACACAATCTTCTCTTCACATATGAGATCTCAAAAATTAAATTACTTATATTTCTATATTAAAGCTAGAGGGATCATATTACCTTAACGCATTGCACAGCGCATAAAGCTATGACGGTAAAAATTGGGTCATATGTATCGGATAATGTTTACTCTTTTTTTTTTTTTTTTTTTTTGTGAAATACTTTATTAGGTTTTTAATGAACAAAAAAACTTGAGTTTGACTCCTCTTACCTTTTGGGGTCACTCACACAGGTGTGTTTAGTGTTATTCACTGATTTCAGTAAAAGTTGAATGGTTCTCATTCAACCTCGGTATGACCCAGTCCATGTAGTTATGAGGATAGTATGGCCCCAAGGGATTAGTCAAGCCGAAGGTCTGAATACCTGTCGTTAACAAAAAAGGAAAAAATATACCAAAATGGCACCAAGGATCCAACTCCATCGGCCATGTCCATGATGTGCCAAGTTACATGGGGCATTATTAATAGTGACATGATAAACCAAGTTCCATAATGAAGCAATGAGGATGATGATAGAACATGAACCTCTGAATAATTATAGACCAGTGAAGAGTAATGGAAGTGATGCAATACAATGTGGGACATATGACTGACTAGGGACCCTCCACATTCAGGTTCAAATTGATCCAGTTGACATGCCACGTGGCAAGGATGCAGGGTGGTACGTACAACGTTATACGTGACTTCCCACCTATGGTGTGGAGTTGGTGTACGAAGAAGATAATTAAAAAATGTAAAACTGTGGCTTTACTAAGGAAGCCTGACCTCCCTACGTGAGTAGATGATGTGGTTAAAATGTCGATATTTTATTCATCCAAATCTCAACCTATTTAACGTTACACAATTTGGAATATTCAAATATGCATCCACCTATCTCTCCCCTATAACCGCCCTCATAAACTACCTCCTCCAATCACAAATCACCACATAAAATGACACTAACGACTCCTAACAACTTACCTAAAATCAACACATAAAATCATAACAAACTCCATAACAAACTCCTACATAAAATCACGATTCTCCTTCGCATAAAATATAGAGTTTCACTCCCACTCCAACTCTAATTCGCTGACCCCTTCCCTCCATGTGACTCGGCCTTTCCCAACACCTTTGAATTGTTTTGTTTGACTTGGTCTCCCTCGTCCATGCAACGCCCTCCATGTGATACGTAACATATTCCTCCCCCCTAAGATTTGGTCTTGTCCTCAAGACCAAGATCTATAAATTGTAACTTCATATACTCTACGTCCTCCCACGTAGCTTATGAAGGAGATAGGCCTTGCCAGTGAACCAACACTTGTTCCCGACGTCTCCGAGTGTGGAAATCTAATATGGCCTGTGGGTACGGATGTAATGTTTCATCATTTTGTACCATGGGTAGATCATCCATAACTTGACGCCGATGTCCTAAATGCTTATTTAGCAAGGACACATGGAATGTAAGATGAATTCGAGAGTGCTCGGGTAAATCTAATTTATAAGCCACATTCCCAATTCGTTGCATAACTGCATATGGACCAAAAAATCATGGTGCTAGTTTCTGTGTCTTCCTCGATGCTAAAGAAGTCTGTCTATATGCATGTAATTTGACGTAGACCAGATCACCAACTTCGAACTCCTTCTCTTGGTGATTGCGATCATAGATCCGTTTCGTCCCATTTTGTGCCTCTTGAAGCGTGATCCGCTACTCCTTAAGCTTCTCATCTCGCTCCAGTAATTGTTTTTCTACTGCTTCCACCTTTGCTGTCCCTGAAACATAGGTAAGCAGTGAAGGTGGGGGTAGACCATATATGACCTCAAATGGAGAGGTTTTAATGGCAGAATGCCAGCTGGTATTATAGCAGCACTCAGCCAATGCCAACCACTTTCCCCATTATTTATGATGTGAGTTGGTAAAAGACCTGAGATACATCTCCATCGTCCGATTTACCACTTCACTTTGACCGTCGATCTGTGGATGATAGAAGTGGGTCCCATCAAGTTGGAAGAGTTCCTTCCAAAAGTTGCTGGTGAAGACTGGATCATGATCATAGACGATTGACCTTGGCATCCCATGCAACCTAGAGATTTGGTCAAAGAATACTCGTGCAACTCTTGCTGAGGTGTACAGATGAGATAAGGCTAGGAAGTGTGCATATTTGGAAAGCCTATCCACAACCACCAGTATAACTGACTTCCCCTTAGAAATAGGGAGTCCTTCTACGAAATCCATTGCAATATCCTCCCATATACATTAAGGAATCGGGAGTGGTTGTAACAACCCAGCTGGATTTTGCAACTCTACTTTGTGACATTGACATGTGTCACATTGGGATATCTTCTCCAAATTTTTTTTTCTGCATTCCTTGCCAATAAAAAACTACCCTCACACGATGGAAGGTTTTTTGAAAACCTTCATACGTTCTATTATGGAACTGATCTACTATCATATCAATTAAGGGAGAGCTTTTAGGGAGGTATATCCGCTCCTTAGAGAAAATAACGCCTCCCCTATCCTCCCACGGTCCAACAACCTCTCCCTCCCTAATATTTTGGAGAATTTGTTGCATCTCATTATTGGAGTCTATCTCTTCTCTGACAGCTTTTATCCAGTTCGGTTGTGGCCGTGAGTTGCACAACTTCTTCTCCTTCTTCTCCTAAATCTTCTCTTATGGACAAAGCATTAGCTACCACGTTCTCCTTCCCTTTATTGCATTCAATTGAGAAATCATAGTGCATTAATTTAAGTAACCATTTATGTTGAGTTGGAGTTGTTATCTTCTGCTCCTATAGGTACTTTAAACTCCGTTGATCAGTTCTAACTACAAACTTGCGGCCAATAAGATAAGAGTGCCACTTTTGCACTGCCACCACAAGAGCTAGAATTTCCTTTTCATAGGTGGAAAGGAGCAAGTTTTTTCCCGTCAGTGCATGACTCAAATAAGCTATAAGCCTATTTTGTAGGAGAACCGCTCAAATTCCCTTCCCACTGGCATCGTACTCCACAATAAAAGTGGAATAGAAATCAGGTAAGGCCAATATTGGGGCACGTGTCATGGCTTCCTTGAGGTGTGAGAAAGCCTCTTCTGCTGCAAGAGTCCAGCTGAAATTATTCTTCTTGAGCATTCCAGTGAGAGGACTGGCTATTTTACCGTAATTTTGGATAAACTTTTGGTAGTAACCAATCAATCCTAGGAACCCTCTCATAGCCTTCAACGATTTAGGCTTTGGCCAGCTTAGCATGGCCAATACCTTATATGGATCGACTGCAACACCTTCAGCTGAACGAAGATCCAGTTTTGTGAAGTATCGTGCCCCATGGAGTTAGTCCAACAGTTCATCGATAATGGGGATCAGAAACTTATCTTTGACTGTGATCCTATTCAGTTTTGACGGTCCTATTCAGTGCCATGTACTCAACACACATCCTCCATGAGTGGTCGTGCTTTTTTACCAAGATGACTGGAGAGGAATAAGGATTGTTGCTAGGTCGTATTATGCCTATAGACAGCATATCTCCTACTAGCCATTCGATTTCCTTTTTTTAGAAATATAGATGGCGATAAGCCTTTGAACACATAGGTTGTGCACCCTCCTTGAGAGGAATTCAATGATCATGTGCATGCTTAGGTGGCAGCCCCTTAGGCTCCGCTAATACATCCTTAAATTGTTGTAGGAGTCGTTGCAATTCTGGAGGAGTGGGCCCCCTTCTGCGTGGATGGTGGTAGGTAGGATAGAGCATAGTTGTAGCAAGAGTCCTTGCTTACTACGCCTTATATCACGAGTGGGATCACTCACTAACTTATCTGCTCCCGCCTTCAACCCTCTTAACTCCATGATTTTACCTGCCACCTTATATTTCATATTAAGATTGGCAAAATCCCATGTAATAGGGCCTAGAGTCCTCAACCAATGGGCACCCAGTACTACTTCATAACCACCCAAAGCTAAGAGGTAGAAGTTTGCCACAATAGAAACTCCTTGTACTATTATTTCTACATTAGTGCACAATCATGGACATGAGATTTTCTCACATGAAGCTACCATCACCTCAAACATGTGTTTACTGGTAGGCGCCAACCCCAAATTTTTAGCTATTTTTAAGGTTAAAAAATTGTGTGTGCTCCCTGAGTCCACTAGGATAATGACTGCCATATGTCCCAGTCTCCCTGTGATCCTCATTGTTTCTAGAGCCTTCACGCCACATATCACATGCAACGATATCTCTGGCATTTGATCTTCTTCTTCTGCTTCATCGGCTCCCATTTTGGCCCCTAATTCTTTTTCTTCCTCTGCATCACATGCCTCAATTAAGAACAATTTATCACATCGATGACCAGGGACAAACCGTTCATTGCAGTTATAGCACAGTCCCTTAGCCCTCCTTTCTTGGAGTTCACTTGCCATCATCCTCTTGACAGGTAAGGCTGCCCCTGTTGTGGGAGGATCTCGATTAGGGGTAACAGTCCTTCATGCTTCAGCAGGTTGAAGGAACCGTCATTGTGACAGATTCTTTGCCTCATACAGCCATGATAACCCAATGGCACCTGTGAGAGTAGTAGGTTGTGCTACCAGTACGTCCGCCTTAATTTGATCACACAACCCGCTCACAAAACAGATAATCTGTCGATTGGGAGGAAGCTCCCCCACTTTAGATAAAATTCTTTCAAATTTTGTCTGGTTGTCCTTGACCAATCCCGTTTGCCGCAGCTTAACCAACTCTCCAAAGAAGTCTTGAAATGGTGTTGGTCCAAACCAAGCGTGTAAGCCATTGCAGAAATTTGTCCATGTTGGCCCTCCTCCGCTTTGCTTGTACAGCTGGTACCAAAGCTATGCTTCTCCCTCTAGGTGAAATGACGCCAACGGCACCCTTTCCTCTTATGGTGTCTGATGGAACTCGAAAAATTGCTCCACACGACATGTCCAGCTAGTGGTGTCTTCCTCTCCATTATAACATGAAAAGTCAAGTTTCACTAGCCTATGGATGGAATGTCTGTGGTGTTAGTGTGGTTTTGGAAGTGGCGTTATTCTGTTGATTTCGTTATTGTCCCAAGTTCAGTGTAAGAGCTCTTAAGGTCTCACCAATTTCTCCTTCGACAATAAGTGGAAGGGGAGGGAAATTGGTACTCATGCGCTCGAACATGGCACAAATCTGTGTCATCAGCTCCTCCTGTCCTCCTAGTTTCGTCAAGATTGTTGTTGTCCCTCATTGAGGGAATTGACATCTTTTTCCAGTTGCTCAACCCTCTGCTCCATTCCCAGACTCTGATACCAAGTTGGTACGTACAACGTTGTACGTGACTTCCCACCTATGGTGCGGAGTTGGTGTACGAAGAAGATAATTAAAAAATGTAAAACTGTG
This sequence comes from Macadamia integrifolia, assembly GCF_013358625.1. Lineage (NCBI taxonomy): Eukaryota > Viridiplantae > Streptophyta > Magnoliopsida > Proteales > Proteaceae > Macadamia > Macadamia integrifolia. The sequence continues at coordinate 215,966 of NW_024870636.1, forward strand.
GCTTTACTAAGGAAGCCTGACCTCCCTACGTGAGTAGATGATGTGGTTAAAATGTCGATATCTTATTCATCCAAATCTTAGCCTATTTAACGTTACATAAATTGGAATATTCAAATATGCATCCACCTGTCTCTCCCCTATAACCGCCCTCATAAACTACCTCCTCCAATCACAAATCACCACATAAAATGACACTAACGACTCCTAACAACTTACCTAAAATCAACACATAAAATCATAACAAACTCTATAACAAACTCATACATAAAATCACGATTCTCCTTCACATAAAATATAGAGTTTCACTCCCACTCCAACTCTAATTCGCTGACCCCTACCCTCCATGAGACTCGGCCTTTCCTAACACCTTTGAATTGTTTTGTTTGACTTGGTCTTCCTCATCCATGCAACGCCCTCCATGTGATACGTAACAGAGGGTATATGAATTTCAAGCCTACCCCTCTCTCTCTCTCTCTCTCTCTCTCTCTCTCTCTCTCTCTCTCTCTCACTCACTCACACACACACACAGTTATTGAGCGAGTCCGCACTAAACTTGGAGAGTATAAGGAAAGCCTTCTCTCACTAGCGGGGAAGGTAGCCGCCTTATTAAATCAGCTTTCACATCATCTTGTCATTCACTATGCCAATGTTCATTATGATCTTAAAAAGACGGTTAAACAATTCTTATGGAAAAATAATCCCAACAGGGGGGGTGCACTGGATATTAGGATTAAGTGGGAAAGTCTTTATGGTAGCAAGTTGCTAGGTGGGTTGGACTTTCGTGATTTTGAATATTTGAACTTTGCACAAAGCTGGAGGATTATCCAACAACTAAATGCCCTTTTGGTGCACGTGTTAAGGGGAAGTATTTCCTTCAGTCTAGTTTCTTAAGGGCCCGTTTGATTTTGTTTCTCCTATTTATGTGTCTAGAAATAGCAAAAACAGTTTTTATCATTTATGTAATAAAAAGCGATTTTTGGAATAGCAAAAAGGTGTTTGATTTTTCTATTTTTCGAAACGTTTTCAATAGTGTAGTCGAGTTCAAGACATAAATGAATGGATGACGTTGTAAAAATATAACTCACGAGTGAAGGCATACCAATGACGTTGGAGTTGTAGGTATGTTTTATGGAGATGAGCTTCAAAAGGATAAAGACAATCCGAAACTATGAGCTTCGCACAACTTGGTTGGAATCACCTCACCTAGTTAGCAAGACATTTCAACAATGGATTGGGGTTAGGGTAGGTCGAGTGAAGTATCGGGTTTTTCATAATTTTTGTCACTCCCACTTGTTTCTAAAAATAGAAAAATAAGTCTAACTTGTTTTTCCATTCCTATTTCTAGACACAAAAATTGGCATACACTTATATTTCTGTTTCAAAAAACAAGTGAAACGAAACAGAAAATCAAACGGTTTTTGGAGTGTTTTTCCATTTTTTAGCATAGAAAAACGAAAAAAACCATTTCTAAAAACATAATCAAATGGACCCTAAGGCACCGTTTGATAACGTTTCTGTTGTTTATGCGTCTAAAAATAGTAGAAACGTCTTTTCATGTTTCCAGAAACAAAAACGAATTTTTTGGTGTTTGATAAACTTGTTTCTCGAAACATTTTTTGTAGACATAATGCCACTAAAAAACCAAATAGTATCATCGGATGCCCAAAAGGGAGAGAGGGTTTAGTTGCCTCTTTTTAGGTTTACATAGTTGAGAGATTTATCGGGCAAAACAACATTTTTTTCTCTCAATTTTTTTTGTAGAAACAACAAAACAAGTATGATTTGTTTTGTCAAAGTCGTTTTTAGAATAGTAAATAGGCATAAATTTTGATTTATGTCTATAGAAACGGGTGAAACGGAACAACTTCATCAAACGCTTTTTAAGTTGTTTTTTCGTTTATAGGAACAAGAAAAAGCATAAATGGCAGAAATGGAACGTTGTCAAACGGTTCGTGTGTTTGCTAGTCCTAATAGCTCATAAGCTTGGAAGATCATGTTAAAAGGTCGAGACATCTTACAATTTGGCTTGAGAAGTCGCATTGGTGATGACGCTTTGACCTCTATCTTTAATAACACTTAGATTTTATCTATTCCGACTGGGTAGGTTACATGCTCCTTGAGGAACCTTGGTTGTACTATTGTTTCAGACCTTATCTCTCCCCATCTCCATCAGTGGGATTTAGCCACAATTTACCCAACTTTTGACCCTTTTTTCTACTATGTTATTGACTAGATCCCTCTCTTGATACAACCCACCCCCAATTCATGGCTTTTTTCAACTTTCTTTGGTTTTTATGCTCGCGTTGAAGGCAATCACCTTGGGATTTCTTCTTCTAGCACGATGTTGAGTCTTCCCCTCATGGCTCCTTGAACCCCGACCTTCTTTCCACCTTCGAATATGATGATGTTCTATGATGGGGCTTGGTGCTTCTAGTCTTCCTATGGAGGGATATGTGTTCTGCTCACTCATAGCAACGGGTCCTTTTTTGCCGCACAAGCTATATCAGTATTTGGTTTTTCTTCATCAACTTTGGAGGTTGAGATGATTTGGGATGGCGCCTGTGGATTTCCTATATGGCTATCTTCTTTGATTTTTTGGTAGTTGTTTATGCTCTTCAAAAGATTGATTGGACCTCCCTTGTGATTTCTGATGATATTATCTCTTTGTCTCTTGTTATGAACCAACCTTGAATAGCTTGCTCGTTTCATGGGCGTACATGGTGCTTATGTGGGAGTATGGATAGGGTATTACGTATGTTATCTAATTGGTAAGTAGTTAGTAGGAGTTGATGTCGCGAAAAGAAGTTAATAGAAGATAGAAGTTAAAGTAATATAAGTAGAAGTAGTGGAGCATAGATGAATTGTGTTGAGCAAGGAGTTTTATTGTAAGTGGAATATGTGGTGCAAGGGGTTGAAACTACTATTCTATCCTATTTAATAGAAACAGACATGCAATAGAAGAAAAGCAATGGAAAATTCTAAAAACTAAATCTCTTGATTTTATCTAGAGAAGAGGCGGACTACCTCCTAATTAAGCCAAGACGTTGTAGCTTTGTTCGTAAGGTTACTTATTCATTTTATTCTTTATTTTATCTCTCTCCATTTATTCTCTGTTATCTCTCTTCCTTTTACCGTGCACACATCTTTTCTGTTTTCTAGTATAGAGTTCTTCTTTGTTCCTTGGACTTTTAATCATATTGCTCATTTCTTAGTTAAAGGGGCCACTAAGTTTGCTCTTTGTAAAATTTGGTGGCCCTCCTCTCCACCGTTCCTTGTTTCTCCATCTTTCATCAGCATGAGTTGCTCTTTCACTGATTTTGCTTAATAAATTTTTTGTTTTTAAAGAAAAATAAAAGTAATAGAATAATAGGTTGTCTGGTGAAAAGGAAGAATAATCTAAATATTTAAAAATAACAGAGAAGAAGAGGAGATTAAGGTTCAAATTTAGGTGGGTACATATAAAAAGTTAATGATAAGAAAGTTTATGTAAGACTTAAGTGTAGAGAATTGATAGTAATTGATTCCCAATAAGGTCAAATTGATACAAGCTCGATCGCTAAAATTCTTCTAGCAAAAAGATAGCTAAAAATGGACCAGGGACCGATCTGGTCAATTTCTATTTCGTGGTGGAGAACCACAAATTCTATCACGGTGATGGGACCGTGTGGGCGGCGCGGCTTCGTCTTCAGTCTCCAGTCTCCACCAACCACGCTGACCGGGTATTATCCATCGGGCAGACGGGCACGGTTACTTGGTACCTCTTGCCTATTGCCTTGTTGCGACTTTAGTGACCCTACACGGGTTTAAGAAAGCTATCGCGTTTCTTACGCCTCTGGTTCTCCATCGAGGTGAGCAGTGAACTTTCTTCTCGTTCAAAAAATCAAATCGCTGAAGCTGCGCAGAGTGATTTGTGAGTGAACTGGCCATGGCGTCCGTCAGAAATACGTACTTTCGATGCATCCATCGTAACGTCTTATACTGTGTTCAGCACCATTGGAAGCCAACGAACATTTCATCTCATTCTGATCAGTTCTTCCATGGAGTTCCTGCAACTTTCCAATTCGAATCCGTCCCAGAATTTCATTCGGTCCGTGATGCTGTCTATCGTGTCTGTTATGGTTATCAATATGCTTTTGAATCTATAAAAATGAAAGCGACGAATAGTTTCTATCTCTTTACGTTTGTGTAAAATATTATTTTGCAGGTTAACGGTCTAGTTTTTGGATCCCGCTTATCTACTGTATTCCGCAGACATCTATGTGTTGGCAGTAATGTTACCTCTGAGAGTCCAGCATTGAAGAAGCCTGTAGAAAGTACTTCTGGGCAAGGAGAGAAGTCGGAGGAATCACGGCAGGCGGGTGAAGACGGGAAGGCTGTTCGAGGCGGGGTAACTTTCTTTACTTGCTGTCCATGTTTCTTTCGTATTTACGAATTTGTTAGTTTGGTCAACCAGGGCTTGTCTCAAGTGCTTGGGGTTGGTCAAATGAATCTTTCTCTGACATTGCCCTCCAATTTTCATAAAATTCACAAGCATCCTCTCTATTACTCTTTCCTCATTACTTCAATCGAAACCATCAGTTTCCCCTTGTCCTTTTGATGTATTGAACATCCATCTTATCTGCAAGGATCAGGATCAGGATCAGGATCAGCTTTAAGCCTATATTATTATTTGTGCTCAACATAGATGATTTAACCGGAGACATTCAAGATGAGGTTCTTTGGTTTATGCTTTTTGCTGATGATATAGTTTTGGTGGATGAGACAAAAGTTGGGATTGGCGCCAAGTTAGAGTTATGGAGATCAACTTTGGAATAAAAAAGTTTTAATATAAGTAGAACGTAGATGGAGTAGATGGTGTGTAACGTTAATTACACTAGGACGGATGAGGTGGTGACAATTGATTAGAGGGAGGTTCTATAAAATGATTATTTTAGGTTTCTAGGATCAATCATAAACAAAGAAGGTGATATAAATGATGATGTTTAAATATGAAGGATGAAGTGGAGAGGTCCGTAGTGTTGTGTGATTGACATACTATTCCCTTAGAGGAAAATTTTAGAGGATGGTAGATACGACTGGTTATGATGTGTGGTGCTGAACGTCCAGTAGTTACGACGCATCATATAGATAAATTTAGTGTAGCTTAGATGAGGATCTTGAGATGAATTTGTGGCAAAATTAGTAAGGATAAGTAATAAATGATCAATATTAGAGCTGATTTGGGAGTCACTTCACTACATGAAAAGCTACGGGAGAGTTGTTAGAGGTCGCATGGCCATGTTCAATAGAGGTTTTTAGATGCTCTAGTACGGAGGAGTGATTTGATTCAGATTGAAGGAGCTAAAAGAGCCAAGGGAAGACCAAAAAAGTCTATGGGACAAGTGGTGAAGAAGACATGCATAACTTAGGCCTTGTATCAAGTATGACTTCAGAAAGAGCTGATTAGAGGATAAGGATCAACGTAGCCGACCCCATTTGGTTGGGATATGGCTGAGTTTTTATTGTTGTTGAGCTTGCAGCTTATCTCTTCTTCTCATTGGTGCAGCCACTGGTATTTGTTGCACGAGGGAACCGCCTTTCTTAACCTTTACCTGTTTTGTCATCACTTGCCAATGCACTGAAATCCCAATGAATGCATTAATTTCTTATTAGTATATCATCTCCGTTGTTGCTCCTCGTTGCCCTTAAACTTTAATATCCATATCTCAGTGATTCTCATCTTATGCATTTGTTGTTTATTACTTGAATTGCACTTTGCTCATTACATCATTTTTGTTTTTGGGATAAGTAACAAAGGAGATTTTATCGGATCAATAAAATGAGTACAATGACTTAACAAACATAACATAGCAGTGATACCCATAACATGCAAAATACATCAGAAGTAAAAGCCGCACTACTCCAATAGGGCAATGAATTCCTTGAGCTCCACCATGGTCTTCCAACACCTTGCCTAGCTAACTGATCTGCCATGTCATTTGCTGACCTTGGCTTCCAGCTGAATGAGCATCCACCTGTGAAACCATAGTAAATCTCCATGGGCCCTCTTTGTTGGACCCTGCCCATGCATTGATAGCTTCTGAGTCTCCCTCTACTATTATGTTAGGGAAACCTTCATTATAATCTTGTTACTTCTCCATTACAGTATTGGCATCTCAACTATTCTCATCTTATGTATTTGTTGTTTCTTTTGCTAACATTATTCCTCCGAAGTCTGAGCACATGGCTGGTCATACAGTTGTTTTATTAATTTATCTTTCAATATTTATGACATTTTCCATATCATCAACCTGCTTTATTTGTATGAAAAAAAATTTGTCTCGTCTCTCTTGTTATTGATGATTGAACCGAGATAACATAAATTGTCATCTAAGGCATCTTAATCATCAATCTTAACGAGTCTTAAAATTGCATTCCATTAATTTTTCCAAACATTAATCAGTTAGCAGAATGCCTGTATCTAGGCGAGTCTGAGACATATAGATGGGGTTTTCATTAGATGATTTATAGATTGCTATTCCTTTAGTAGTTGAAGGATGTATTGTCCATGTGGTTCCAATCAAGAACATGGGTCCTTTTTTATGTATGGAGGAGTCCATCTTTGGAGATGTTGACGTGATGCTTCTAGCTTCTGTTGATGTGGTCTTATTTATTACTTCAATATGTAAATATTCTTTACTTGTCTCAAACAGTAAAATATAAGTTAGTAATGTTTCTGCAGTTGATGATGCATCCCTACAACTGAGTTTCATTTCCTAGCGCATGGAAGTTATCGTCCTTTGTCTTAACTGATTCTTATTCATATCTTCTCTAATCACAATATGTGATCATTCTCCTTGCAGCCTGTTTCTTGGTTGAGCTTTCTCTTGCTGTTGACAACTGGAGCAGGAGTAATCTTTTATTATGACCAGGAGAAAAAACGACATATTGAAGGTAGATAACTATGGTGAGTAGGAGTGGTAGAGTAGCTTAAATCTTTGTCGGTGAAGAAATATTATGTAATGGCATCTTACAAATTTGATTGTTTGATATACATAATTTTCATAAGGTTGTCTCCTTTTTTAGAGTGAGAAAGAGAATCTTTGTTACCTTTCTTAATAATGAGAAACAGTTTGAGAGAGCCGAGTCAACCCCTAGAACTACTGGTCCAAGACGTGATGGTTACTGACCTTCTCCTCAATTGAATCAAAATTCCATTCCAAACTCAGAGTCAGATTGATGTTTGAAAAATTTGAGAATCCAGATTTTGTCGCGCCGTAAGAAAAAAAAAGATTGTATTCATAGATGGTCTGTCTCCTCTCTTCTGTAATGGTATACTTCGAATACTGACCTTTCACCCCCTTTTTATGAGATGTCACACTAAATCCACAGGGGCCTGTTATTTTTCCTTTTGATTAGCTTTGATGGTTTTCAATCTGCAATACTTCCTCCTCAATTTGCTTTCCTAGTCTTTGAGCCAAGTCTAGACTCATTCTTCTTAGCCCCAAAGATAGGAGAATTGGCCTGTTGAAATCATCAGATGCATGTAAAGGCTGAAAAGCATATCAAGATCTTACCATTTTCTTCTTCATCAATACCAGCTCGTCCCCATTTTTACTCTGCAAATATTAGTTTTACTTCCTTCTCCCTCTGGCAATTGATAGAAAGATATTGTATTTTGATCCTCTTATTGAAACTCTGTAGCTCTAGACTTTTTCCTCCAGCATATTTCTTCTTTCTTTTCACTATCTGCTGGGTAGTTCCTGACGTGCTTTCTTCTTACAACTCCATGGCACCTCCTTTTTCTTCCACTTCTTAACCTGACTTGTCAACTCCTTGTCATTGACATTGCTTAGAACAGTGCTAACCCATTCTTTTGCTTTTCTCTCAACATCTTCAATTTCATAGTAAATCACTACTCAGCGCACCTATATGGACGATGGGAAATGCAGCATTTATAAATCATGCCCCCAAAATTGATTTCCCCCAAGTTCTAATAGTGTCTTTATGTAAAAAGTTTTTTCTGTAATTTCTCCATGCTGTTAACAACTCTTAGCCTTGAAAGGCTGTGAGGTCTTTCTCTTCTCGTCAAGAAGAGAAGATTAAGCGTGATTTGGAGTGCTGCACACCTTTAGCAACAGGTGAAGCCTACCGAAATGAAAGGGAAACAATTTGAATGGTTTTCACATCAAGATAACAGCTCAAGCAACAAAGAATACTGCCAAGCCAAGAAACTATTACTATGTCAACTCCTTGACGCTTTCAGAGTTCAGGCAGTTGCAAGTGCCTCTTGGGTGCTTTTGCCTGATTTTACTTGGAGACATAAAGCAATGGACTGTTAATTTTTTGCATAAAGCTGATATTCATCTTAAAAGTCTTACAGTTAATAAGAATGCCTCAATCTCTAACTTTCACCTCTTTTGTACCAGGATTCTGTTTATCTCACACTGCAAACCTAGGAGAAGCTAATTTTTGTTTGCAAGGTCTGAGAAGCTGTAAAGCGAGTTAATCAAGCGAGGATGGGGATATAAAACTAATTTACAGTTGATTCTTCATGCTCCGCATAAACTGTAGTTTTTCTAGGTTGATAGTTTACACCTCTACTGAGACAAGACCCAAAATGGATTGAAGGTTTAACCAATGCAATCCATTGTCTGGCTTTGGTTATTGCTGAACATGTTGCAGACACATCTCACCCTGGCTTCACATTGGTTAGTATGCTGGAGAAGGCAAAAAGGAAGCACCCTTCTTCATCCTCTTTTGCCCCTTTCAGATCTCTATGGGCATGGAGGTAAAACCTGTTGTTAACAACTGGCCATAGTAGTACTTTTATGAGGTGAACAGTTTGGAATAAAGAATATATTTGTAACTTCTTGCCTGACCTTATCCTTCCCTTGGTCATGGTAAAACATTATTGATACGAGAACTTAAATCCTTATTTAGTGTTGCGAGTTTCATTTTGCTAATAGTCTATATCAAGGATGCTTGCCTCATTTGGTATGAAGGCTAAGGAGAGAAGTGATTGGTTTGGTAGCTGTCCTGCATGGTTAAGTCACCTTGTCTTTGAGGTTGATCTCCCAGGTTGTGATACTGTATGTTTGCATCTGCCTGTACCTTCCTTGTTTTATTTAATTCATGAATTCTTGGAAGGCAAAAAATTATCCTTGCCTTGGTGGAATCTTCTGTAATTTGCCTTTTGAATGTAAATATCCATTTACAATGCACAATCTCTGTGAATGCACTTTCTGATTTTATCCTGATTTGTTCTATTCTTATTTCTTCTCTTCTGTGTGTGCAGAAATAAATAATGCTTCAACTGCAGTGAAACAAGGACCGTCCGTTGGAAAAGCAGCTATTGGTGGACCATTCAACCTCGTTAATCATGATGGAAAATCTATCACTGATAGAGACCTTGTGGGAAAATGGAACTTGATATATTTTGGTTTCACACACTGCCCTGATATTTGTCCAGATGAACTTCTAAAGTTGGCTGCTGCAATAGATAAGATAAGTAAGTTGATGATACTTTCATATTTATGGTCTTATAGATCGTAGAAAAAATATAACATGGATGCAATGCTAATGCAGTGCTAATCCCAAAACAGTGAATCCAGTGAGAGATCAGCTTGCGACCAAATTGCTGGAAAAAAAGACAATCCAGATTTGAAAAGAATACTAATAACAGAATAACAGTAGGTCGGATTTGGCCAATAATCAAGTCAAAGGGTCTGATTTTAGTGTAGAAGAGTTCTGGAAAGTGTGATCAAAGTATGACGGTAAAAACACTAATGGAGTGATCCTAATTGGGGATGGATAGCTCAACACCCACAGAATCGATGGACAGAATGGGGGTTCAGACCAGTTATCAATTAAGGCTCTAACGGTCGAATACAGATAATAGAAAGCATGAACAGAATAACCAAAACAGATTCAGAAATTTGAAGATTTAACAAATCCTAGTGAAGTAGGAAACTGGAATTTGATGGGAAAGATTGGGTTTTTCTAAAACAGTTTCCGAAATCAAGATTTAATAGGGCTGAACAAAATAGAAACTGAAACTAAGTTTCTAAAAAGCCCCTTACAAACTTATATAGAATTTAATCACGATTAGTGTGAAAGTTGTAGGATAGATGTCGGAAAGTGTTGATCAGTATTGCATCAATAAATTACTAATAGTAGTGCTTCCCATGCAAATGGTATTCCGTTTAGAAAATTCTATTAAATTTTATAATTGCAACATTTATTATTTAAAGTATGAATAGTAATTTGATCCTTATTAAACGTGTTAGTAGCTGTATTGATGAAATCTTGAATTTCTTGCAGAGAAAGAAGCAGGAATTGAAGTTGTGCCTGTTTTCATCTCAGTTGACCCTGAGAGGGACACTGTTGAGCAAGTAGGTGAATATGTCAAAGGTGCCTACTGAACCTGACACACATTGTATAGACCAAGTTGAATGGTATTCCGCAATCTGGTTTGTGTGGTACCATGGATGATGTTGTACCATTATATCACGTTTCTAATGTTTTCTTCTCTGTTGCAGAGTTTCACCCAAATTTGATTGGGCTAACTGGTACTGCTGATGAGATAGGGAAAGTCGCTCGTGCTTATCGAGTGTATTATATGAAGACAGAAGAGGAAGGCTCAGACTACCTAGTTGATCATTCTATAATTATGTATGTTTTACCTTTGTTGGCTGGTATCTCTATTAATTCTGTAAATTCTTTTATCTATTTTCCGGTCTTTTTATTTTTATATTTTCTCTGAGAAAATTCCAATTCTATTGCCATGTGCATGTCTGTATAATGAGTGATCATGCTATACAAGGTGAATGGATTCTAGTTAGTTTAGGTTTCCCAATTAGTTAAGGATTGGGTTAGGCATTTCCTTTTTAGTGTTTGAGTCAGTTTTGAGTCTTCTATATAAGTTTGTAAGGGGCTATAACATTGAACACGAATTTGATTGAATGAAAGTTTATTTTTGCTGTCTGCAAAATTATTCTTTGAGAAAGGATGGTCATCACCTGAGATAGATAAGGGTGAGAGACCCAGGCTGAGATAGCCATATCCCTACCCCCATTCTTCTATTTATTCTCTTATTTCTGTTTTGTTCATACTATCTGTCCCTAAATCTGATTTTTATTGAATTTACTAAAGATCCTACTTGGAATTGGATCACTTCTGTTCCAATCTTACGTTACCCACTGATGAGAGTAAGTAGGCTGAACACTAGGGTTCAGAAAACTCACCCCTTAACAGGATCTCTAGTAACTTTGAAGACAAAATTTAGGTGATCCAAAGAAGTCAAAGTTGACCCTTTGGATAGAGCTCCAATTCTGGTTAGATATACAGTTCAATAGTTTATCAAATTGTGACACAATATTGTAATTATCTATCGGTTGGAAGTGTAACAGGAATTAAATAAATTGAATCTGAAATCACAAACTCAGATTTAAGGATATTTTATGTAACAGCAGATCTAATAATCTGATGTCCTCCAAACCAAGGTCGAAGGATCCTAATGGGCAGTTCTTTAATGACCCAGAATATCACTTGAACCTAAGGGCTAGATTCCCCCCAAATTGGAATCTCGATTCTGCCAAAAACAACCCCCAATCAGGGTTACAGCTAGGTGTTCGTCATAGAGTTCTGCTGGATTTTTAACTTGTAATATGACCACATAAACAGCAACCAAAGTGGATGATATTCCAACCAATTAACATATATAAACAGCAACCACAGTGGATGGTATTCCAACCAATTAACAGATTTGAAAACATTCCACCAACCTCAATAGACAGTAGGTGATAACAGCAACTTACTTGAGAAGAAACTGAGTAAAGATAGGAGATATGACCTTTGATTTCCCACCAATGGCCTGGATCAGAATCTCTCCAGTCAATAGAGTTTCTCACTCCTCACTGTCTCTATCTGTATGGCTGTATGCTCACTTTCTCAGCAGCAAAAGGCAAAGCCAATAACTTTATTCATCAAAATCGTGGGTATAGGCCCTACATGCTGTCTTTTAAATAAGAAAACTCCCTATCTACTGAGTTGTCTACCCACAATTATAAAGCAAATAGGAAACCCATCAAGAACAACATACCCTATAAAAGGGGGTTTATTCTCTTTTTGTCAGAATCGACATACCCTATAAAAGGGAATCTGTCCATCAGATTCCAATCAGATTTTAGGGTATTAAAGGGCTACCCTAGAGGGCCCTTCCACCTTTTCCACCTGATTTTTTCTTCGGATATGCTATTATTCAATCTCCTCAAATCTAGGTTTTTGATTCATGATTCTCTTTATTTTATTCCTGATCTAAGTGGAGCATTACAATATTGTGGGGATTTTTTATACTATTGAACTGCTATACCTGACCAGAACTGAAGACCCATCCAAAAGGTTGACTTTGACTTCTATATATCACCTAATTATTTAGTTTTAGGGTTACTTGAGATCTTGTTAAGGGGTGAGTTAGCCTACCTACCACAAGCCAGAATTTTTTATACAAGAGTATACCAGACTTCAAAGGAAATTCAATATCAATAGATCAGTAACTCAGATGCAAGTAATAATAAGGTACAGGGTTTCTGTTATTGAGACTAACAGCTCTGCAAAATTGGGACAGAATCAGAGCTCTGCTAAATTGGGACAGAATCAGATGGGGGGGATTGATAGTTATAGAAGAGTCCCATCAGATTGAAATACCTCAAGTCTTGACAGAATATGAGATTTCAGATTCCAGCAGGGATCAGTGTATCTGATCCAGATGAAATCCAGGTCGTATGTAGATCTAACAGAGGAGAATGACATAGGCTAATCTCTGATTAATTCATCGGTTGGATACTGAGATTGGACAGATTCCTTGTTCAATTAAAACACCTTAAATCAGACTTGAAAATAACAAGTTTCAATCCCTAGTTTGCAAGAATTTAATAGAGTAATGAATGTGTGTATGAATGACAGTCAGATATTAGCAACAAGGATCAGATTGCAGCAGAATTGAATTAACTCAAAAAACATTGTTATTGAAATCGTTGCAGGATGTGGAGTTGCAAAAAACAATGGAGTACTTACTTGAATATTGATGGAGAAGGAAGAATGAAGAAGACGATATCCTCAGAATTCGACTAGCCACAAACACAACACTGCATCCCTTGCAATTCTGAATCTCACAAAATAAAGAAAAAGCTCAAGCCAAAATCTTATAAATCAAATTCGTGTACAAGGCTGTAGCCCCTTACAAACTTATATAGAATACTAAAAAACGTACTCAAAAAACTAAATTGGAAAGGCTTAAACCAATCCTTAACTAGTAAGGTACTAAGGTTACATAAACTAATTAAGAAATGAAAATGATGAAGAAAACTCAAAACTGGACTGGAATTATAGAATCCTAATCCAGCCTGACTAAAAAATTTAATTAATTATAATTAAATCAAGAAATGAAGACAGCTTATTTCTAGTAAATAAGCCCAATTGTGAATTTCATGTCCCTATAGTCCTTAACTTTGGGATCCTTCTCATCAAAGAATTAAGGCACAAACTCTACCTCTTCAAGAACATCATGAATGTTGACGATTTCTTGTAGAGTGTTCTTGACCATTACCTCATCTTCTACTGTTTCAATTTTGGTTGCTTTGATTTCTTCAACATAGACCTCTTCAGTAAAATCTTCTACTAGTTGATCTTTTGTCTTTGAAGCTTCTAGCACTTTGTCTTCTTTTTCATCACAATTCACTGTAATCACTTCACATTTATCTTCAACTTCAGACTCCTTTTCTTTAACTAACGCTCTCTCAATTTTCTTTGGCAAAATGTAAATTTGAGTTCCACCTTTAGGTTAACATTATTGGTGTCAGATATCCAACACTCTCCAACTTGAGAACTGAACTTTATACACGACCACTTCAAGTTGTCTTCAGCTTTAAATTCCTTTTGGTGGTAATCTTGTTGAGGGGGGAGCTTTATCTGGATATGCTATGGGAGGTACTTGTTCTTCAATCGTGCTCTATCTCTTTCCGAGTCTTAGGCTCATGTCTTCTAACTCTTAAGTCTCTCCTCATGGATCTCCACCATTCTTCAGCATGGCGAGTCAATCACAATCAAATAAATCTGATTTTCCACTCTTCTATCAAGTTGTATTAGTAAAAATATTCCTCTAGATAATCTAACCAATCAAGGAATAGGCATGTGTCTGTCTGCCTAGTAAAGTAAGGGACTTTTAGCTTCACCATTCTTTATAGTAATATCAGTCATAGGAGATGCATAATATGTAAGTATGGAATCAATACACCACATTATCCTAGTGTTCAGCCAATTGCTTCAACATCTCCATCACTTGTGCATTTGAATCAAGGGTATGGTTTCGGGTACAAGATTTACCCTCAAATACCAAATTGATGGGAGTAGGTAAGCTGAACACTAGGTTTCAGAAAACTCACCCCTTAACAGGATCTCAAGTAGCCCTAAAACCAGAATTTAGGTGGTCTAGAGAAGTCAAAGTCAGCCCTTTGGATGGATATTTAATTCAGGTCAAATATAACAGTATATCAAATTCCCACAATATTGTAATGATCTATCAGCTGGAAGTGCAACATGAATCAAATAAACCGAATCTGAATACACTAACCCAGATTTAGGGAGGTTTTATGTAACAGTAGATCAGATGATATGATGTCCTCCAAACCAAGGTCATGTTGGTGTATGATGTCTTGTATTCCATCGCAGTTTAATCCAGGGAGTACTGGTGCAACACCTAGACAGGCAGGACGGCTGTCCCGCTAGCCGGTTAGCGGGCTGTGGGGGTTGCAAGGGGGGCAGGAGGCCCCCTGCTATAGGGGGCGCAACCCCCCGCTTGAATTTTTTATTTGAGGGCAATTGTGTACTTTCCGGATTAGAGTTTTTTCGCTATATATTTGTAGCGAGGGTTTCTTTCTCTGTAATGCAAGCAATACTGCGAGGTGTGAGGACGAGCGCTGTAACCCTATTTTCCATTGATAGTGAAGCAGGATCTCATCTCACCGGGGATGTAGGCAACCTTGCCGAACCTCATAAAATCCGTGTGCATTGTTTGTTTTGTTTTTCCATTATCTTTTGCATCGTTTTAGGGTTGCGTTTCTACAGGTCAATCCTTATAGACAATCTTTTAAAGCCCCAGAATATCACTTGAACCTAACGGCTAGATTCCCCTCAAAGTAGAATCTCTATTCTGCCAAAAACAACCCAAAACAGGGCTGCTGCTAGGTGTTTTTTATAGGGTTCTGCTGGATTTTAAACTTCAGTAATATGATCACATAAACAGCAACCAAAGTAGATATTCCAACCAATTCACAGATTTAAATAAATTCCAGCAAGCTCAATAGACAAGGGTGATAACAGCAACTTACTTAAGAAGAAAACAGAATATAGATAGGGGATATGACCTTTGATTTCCCACCAATGGCCTGTATCAGAATCTTTTCAATCAATAGAGTTTCTAACTCCTCACTGTCTCTCACAGTATGCTCACTTTATTGGCTGCAAAACCAAAACCAATAAATTTCATTCATCAAATCATGGGCATAGGCCCTACAGCCATGTTTTAAATTTAAATACTCCCTATCTACTTAGAAACTTGTCTACCCGCAATTATAAAGCAAATAGGAAACCCAAACAAAAGAAAACTTAAAAGCAGACCCTCTACTCAAGGTAAAGGTCTTGGACTAAAATAAAATAACTTAAAAAAAATAAAAATAACAACTACTAACTAGGCCTATGAGGTGGGTTGTGAACTAAGCCCACGAATGGGCTAGACTTGGCCCTTGTTGAGCTAAAGGGAGGACAAGCTCCCTTTAAGAATTGTGGTCACTAAAGGCCTGCTTCCATCCTTTCTTCTTGCGGGAGTAAGTGAGCAACTTTTCCCTTGCATCAACCACCCTTTATCTGTTGCATGATATATAGAACCCTAAGCAATAGGAGAGGAGTGGCATGAGGCAAGGCCCCTGTTTGATCCACCCCATTTTCATCCGTATCTGCTAAATTCTTGAACTTGATTCTTCTTCACCCAGTTGTTCCTTTCATCGGATTTCAGCTGCTGATTCAATCTATTGTCTAAGTTTGTTTTTGTCTTGAAAACTTTTGTTCAGCATGCGTGACACACAACAGATGTAGCATAAAGCGCTATCCTCAGGTATGTGCATGTGATGTAGATCAAAGCTTGAAGAAGAAGAGTAAAACAAGAGTCAGAAAACATTGTTCACGAAACATAGTTCACGTGAACAGTAACTCGTGTTACTGTTCACTTGAACTGTACTTTTGGGGTCCATATCTTATATTTTTATTTTCCTATTTAGTTTAGTTTAGTTTCTAATTTACTTAGTGTGCAAGTTAGTCAATTAGTTACCTATCTGGTAGTCAAAGAAGATCCTATTTTTACGGTTGAGGTTAGTTTCTTTTTTTTATGTTCAGTTGCTAGTTTCTAATTTTGTTAGACACAAATTAGAAAGTCTTATTTCAGTGCATTTGTTTCCTATTTTTTTTATGTCCAAGTTTTGTAAGGCTGTTAAAACCCCATTGATCATAATGAAAAATAAAAGATTGAAGTTTTTGAAAATTGAGTGTTTACTCATGGCTGAGATAGCTATTACCTTGAGGGGTGAGATACCCATCCTAACTCTCTTCCACCCTTCTCAACCCCTCCATCAAATCCTCTTTCTTTTCTTAATTTCCTTTTATTGTTTGCTGTGAGAGAGTGTTCGAGTGATCAAAGCAAGCTTGTTGAAGTTCAGAAGCTCCATCAAAAGACCAATTTGAAGGCCATTCAAGGTCTGTAGCTGCTGCTACTACAGAACTCCATAAAGCTTCCTTTTCATTCTTCAAGCATAACTTCCCAACCAGCCATCAGTTGAGGCTCATATTCTGAAGGATAATTGGCATCATACGAGGGTCCTTTGCTCCAAATTTGAGCTCCATCAGAGTAGTGGTTTGTGAGATCTAATATTACTCATATTCTGCCACATTTGAACCTCGGTTCAAATCTGATTTCAGACTTGAAGTTGTGGGATCCTGACTGGGGTTGGATAGTTCCTACCTAGTCTTACATTATCATGGTTTAAAGTATCGGTGCGTATCGTACCGTATCGGAAGATACGTATCAGTATCGGCCGGTATTGATATGATACTCATTGATACGATACATGCATTTTATAAAATTTTGGTATCGATGAGTATCGTAGAGTATCTTACCTTATCATACGATACTCTATGATACCTATCGATACGTACATTTGCTCGAATGAATGAAAGTTTGAGGGTATCAGTGTGTATTGAACCGTATCGGATGATACGATACCGATACAGATTGATACGCCCGATACAATTTCTTTAAAGGGGAAAAATGCATTTTATATGAAACCAAAATCGTGAATAGACACTGTGAGGCGAGTGTTTGGGAAAAATCACCAGTACTTCTTGGATTAAACTGAGATCAGGATTCACCAATAACAAGCAAGTGCAACATCATCATAGTCGCTCCTATTCTTAAAGAAACCTCATCCTTTATAACAATTTCAATTGAATGCACTTGTCTCTCAGTACAGTTATTCATTTTAGTGTTTATGCATGATACATGCTATATATTGCTTAGTGTTTATGGATGATACATGTAAGAAACCCTTGGTGTTTATGCATTATACATTTAAGAAACCTTATCCTTTTGAACAATTTCAATTGAATACACTTGTCTCTCAATACGGTATTCTCCATTTTAGTCAACATACATGATATATGTTATATATTTCTTTTTTATACTATTTTTTTTTTATTATGCAAAAGTGTATAACAATGTGTATCTTGTCCATTTATGTGCTTATCTTTAGCATATCTTAGCGTATCTCCGATACGATACAATATCCTCCGATACGTATCTTAAATTTAGCCGATCGATATGGCGACCGTTACCTTTTTTTTTTTTGTGAATAATAAATTCATTAAAAGAAGGGGGAGGGAGAATATGGCTTAAAAGGGGAAATTATAGACCCAATAAGGGTAACAAAAGCCTATAAAGGACTGCATTCAAGGCCCACATAGACTTCAAAACTCAAAAACTTGTCACAAAAAACCCACATGGGTTCAGAGACAAGTACCAAGAAGCCCAAAGCACAGAGGGGCATTGTGACACCTAAGAATACGGCGAGTACCATACCCGCCTGGGAGATCGATGAGGTGTCCCCACCAAGAATACGGCAAGTACCAGGGGGTTTGGGAGATCGGTGAGGGTATGCAAACTTTAGTCCCACATCGCCTAGGGAGAGATTACTGGGCTAGTTAATAACCTCTAGCCTCCTTAACATGGCACAACGCGTTTTAAAGTCTTGAGGCCCACAGGCCAAAGAGGACAATATTGTGCAATGTTAATGGGACCAGGGTGTTACAATGCTATCAGAGCAGACCCCAACAACGTGTGGGGCCACAACGTGGACGTTGTGCTGAAAGGGGGGAAGTTGTGACACCCAAGAATACGGCAAGTACCATACTTGCCTGGGAGATCGGTGAGGTGTGTCTCCACCAAGAATACGGAAAGTACCAGGGGGTTTGGGAGATCGGTGAGGGTGTGCAAACTTTAGTCCCACATCGCGTAGAGAGAGGTTACTGGGTTAGTTAATAACCTCTAGCCTCCTTAACATGGCACAATGCATTTTAAAGCCTTGAGGCCCACGGGCCAAAGAGGACAATATTGTGCATGGTTAATGGGGTCGGGGTGTTATAGGCATCAAGCCCAATTGGGCAACACAACGCAAAACACAACAGCCCACATGGGTTTAGAGGCGAGAACCAAGAAGCCCAAAAAAGAAGAGGGGCAAACAAGACAATTCCAAGCAGGGTTCCACCAAACCCTACTCAACATGTCTTTACACTTCAACTTCCTAGCCACCAAGAGGAGATTTGGAGGTCCACCAGCAAGAAGGCAGCCACGGTGGCGGGGCACTGGCCTTGCGGAGGGCCACGGCCAAGCGTTGGTGATAGTCGCGGCAGGAGGGGCATTGGCTTTGCAGAGGGCAACAGTGAGGCGACTGTCGGCCAAGCATAGTTGACAGCCTTGCACGCTTCTAGACATGCAAGTGGCTGGCCTTCTGGCGCCGGCGGTGCAAATGATTTGATCTGGGAGGAGATGGAGAAACTGGTGAATCCAGATCTAGGCTGTGGTTTGGTCAGCGGAAAGTTACACACGAACTGGGCAGCAGCTCATGTTTTGGTGGCTGCAGGCAGAGAGCGGAGAACTCATTGACAACAAGGTCCAGATCTGATTTGTGGCAAAGCCTGCGGCACAACGTCTCTCTAGATCTGAGCATCGGCTCAAGAACTCACCAGATCTGAGGCTTGACGGTGAGGAATCTCAAGGGAGTTTGCAAGGATGGACCATGACCTCCTGACCGTGTGAGACAGAAGAGGAAGGAGAAGAGATAGGGTGAAAGGTAGAGGGTGAAGAAGAAAAGAAAGAGAGGCGGAAGAAGATAGTGGAGGGTGAGAGGGAGAGGATGAGAGAAGGAGAATGAAGGGTGTGAGAGCGGGGGGGAGCCGCCCAGCCGCATGGCCAGGCTGCTTCCAGTGGCGGCTGAAACATGGAAAACCTTCTCAGGGGGGGGGGGAGAGAGAGAGAGAGAGAGAGAGAGAGAGAGAGAATTGAGCTTCAATCTGTTGAAAGTAATATTTCATAGTTTGATACCGATACTTTAATCTGTTGCCTTGTAGAGTGGTAAGCACAAAATTTGGAATGAGGGATCCAAAAGTAGTACAATGATGTCATTTATGTTGTGTGTATTTGGTCATCGGGTGTGCCCCGAAGGACAGGATACGATCCAAATTATTGGATGTGTGCACAATCTGGAAAAACTTGTCATGTGTCTTAAGGATTTTATCAGTGGTTCATAATTCATCATATTGAGCATTTAACCAGGCCATTTATTTATAGAGCCTATGTCATGATTTTCGTTTTTGACAGCACATTGAGATGATATACTTGCCTTAGTTCATGGGGCCAATATTGATTTAAAGGAAGGAGAGGAGGGGGTGGGGGACGACAGTGACTTAGCCAAGTATGTCACCTTCTACACATGCAAGGATCAAATCAAACTTTAAGGCTCCGTTTGGTTGCAATGGGAATTTAAAGGGAAGGGAAGTGAAATTTTCATACTTTAAAAAGAAATGTTTATAGTCATTACCCCATATGATTGTATAAACTACTTAATTTTTTTAACCGTATTTAATGTATTTTACATGTAATTTTTATTTTACATATTATATAGCAAAGGGTTTTGGATGTAAAGTAAAGTGAAATTTTATAACTAAATATGGAATGATTTGAAATTAATGTTAAAGTCACATGAGTAATGATTACATATATTTCTTTTTTTAAGTATGAAAATTTCACTTCCCTTCCCTTTTATTCCCCTTATTACAACCAAACATAGCCTAAGGGACTGGTTTTGGTCATTTGGAGAGAATTTTAGATCCATTATGTGAGGGGAAATAATGTGAAGCATATGATTGTATCTTCTTCTTGCATCACTTTTAAGGATACATTTTTCCATTCTGAATAATAATCTCTGTTGTAAAAATAATACTTCGAGCTGCTTGGTTTCGGTTTAGTAGAATATTTAAGATACTGAAGCATGATATTTCGCTCTCAAAGCCATGTCAAACTGAAGTCTGACAATCTTAATGCAAATCACTTTCAGGTACCTCATGGGCCCTGATATGGAGTTCGTAAAATTTTTCGGAAAGAACTATGATGTGGATCAACTGGCCGAAGGTGTGATCAAGGAGATAAGGGGATACAAAAAATAAGAGGATGACTACATCTTCTTTTACCCTTGTTTTTCTTTTTGTTGCTTATCAGTACTCGGACGGGGTATGATTTTGAGCTTTAGTGGTCTTTCAGGTTATATGAGATAAAGATTCTACACCCACTCATAAATGATAAACTAGAGGTGGTTACTTTTCATTAAATTTTTTTGACCCTCTTTATTTCTGAGAATTTTCTATCAAGAGTGTGATTTACAGGCATCATTCTGTTCTTGGCAGAGAAATTTGAGGGAGTTTATTTTCCATTTGATCTCAATATCATGGGTGCTCATGAAATTGAAAATTCAACTTATTTGATTCTTTTCCTGTTTAATCTGAGGCAACTGAGGAAATGGCAGGTTATCCAACACATACCATTTTCAATCAAATTTCAAATTTCCAAAATGTTAATATCAAACTAAAGGAAATGGATGCAGGTTAGCTCTTGTCTGGACTGCATAACAGTGACGATTCTTTGATCCAATCCAGCCAACTTGCTTCCCTTGAATCAGATGGGATATATTCGTGTCATCATCTTTTCCTAGGGCAAGTCTTCAGACCACTCTAGCTTTGCCGCAAATAAATTTATGGTAAAATGTTCGGTATAATGAACCCACTAACATAATCTTTGGATGGGCACAACCTGTTATTGCCACTTGGAAGACCGATGTGGTAAGTCTATTCGTTGGATAATTAGGGAATCAGCCAAACCATTCCTTTTTTTTTTTGGCAAACCGCGAGCCTTCAGCTTGACTAATCTTGAGGGTCTATACTGACCCACAATCGCATGGAATGGATCATATCAGGATTGAATGGGAATCAAACAATTTTCACTAAAAATAGTAAAGAGCACTAAACACCCCGTATGAATGCCCTAAGGAGGTAAGAGGAATCGAATTTAGAACCAAACCATTCTTGAGGCCAAGGTCCTTTGCCAAACCATTCCCTATATTCATGCCAACTTGTATATTAGAATGGATGGTATATATATGCCAACATGTGTATTCTCGGCCATCCTATCAACCTTATTATACCCACGTACTCCTTTTGAGGCTTTACACATTGTTTTCCCATTGGATAACCTGTGTAAGGGTTTTTGAAGCGTTGCGATGCTTTACACTCATAGCAAGCTTCTTTTGGCTAATCCAAACTGTTGGATGAATGAAACGAGTCTCTAGATCAGTCACATGCCAAATTTTAGAGCTTCCATCTGTCATGACATACCTTCCATTGCAAATAAGATAGCTTTTATTTGCAACACAATTTCCAACCTTAACCAAGAAGCATAGAGAACACCTTTTAACTTCCCATTGCAACTCCCACCATTCACCCCAGAAATCATTACCCAAAAAAAAAAAAAAAAAAAAAAAGAAGAAGAAGAAAAAAAAAAGTGTAGATGGATTGTTGTAGAACACTGTATCGGAATGGATACTGATCATCCTCAAAACCATTATGGTATCAGAACATATTGGTATTAAATCACCCTTATCAGACAAAAATACCCCTATTTTACCGTGAAAAGAATTTTTTAACTTTTTTACCCCTAGTCCATACCGTTCAGCCATAGTATCAGCCAGGTATTGGGATCAGATACTTGCCAAAATGATTCAGATTGGGCGATCCAATACAGATACTTAGAACCATGGGTAGACAGGGCTGACTTTTTCGCGTCTTTTTTTTTTTTTTTTACCATTACAAGACAGTGAGGATCAATCCGGTACCGATACTTAAATTATGTAAACTTGCCAAAATGATACGGATCGGGCGACCTGATAACATTACTTAGAACCATGGGTACATGGGGCCAACTTTTTGACGTCTTTCTGTCTTACCATTACATTGTGTAAGGAACACTCCTGACTCCACAAGACGTGAGGAATAGAAAAAAGAAAAAAGAGAAGGGAAAAATGACGAGGTTCCTCCCCCCTCCCCCTCCCCCTCCTTTACAATGTTGTTTGATTATATTGGAAAGAATGATTACAAAAGTTTCCATTCAGTTTATGTTAACATCATTTCCCTTCCAACCAGACAGCTTGCTGGAAAACAACCAAACAAGTTGTTAGCGAAGAAGTTACCAATTCCTGGTCAACTTAACCATGTCCCAAAGGTAAGTTAAGAGGATGCATA
Organism: Macadamia integrifolia; assembly: GCF_013358625.1. Classification (NCBI taxonomy): domain Eukaryota; kingdom Viridiplantae; phylum Streptophyta; class Magnoliopsida; order Proteales; family Proteaceae; genus Macadamia; species Macadamia integrifolia. The sequence goes on from NW_024870636.1 coordinate 238,895, forward strand.
TAATATTTAAGGTGCGTCATGTCTCTAAGTTGATACGATCTCTTCCCCGTCCCATCAAAGAAAAAGAAAGGGAAAAAGGGGGGTGGGGTAGGGGGAGAAGGTTCAATCCAGAATTTTCAACTCATTATAAGAAACAGTAAATTCAATACGTAGAAGATGTTCTCCTGCCTTGCTGATGAATAAGAAAACATTGTAACATGTTACAGATACCATTGGAATGTAGGAAAAACTACATAACTAGCTCAAAATTGAGCCCCTCCTGGGCACAGGTGGAAATGTTTGTAACAAAATCAATTTATCAGAGCCTCTTGGCAAGACAACTGATATATGTGAAGTCCACCCCCCCCCCCCCCTCTCTCTCTCTCTCTCTCTCTCTCTCTCATTGGAAAGAATCTAACCAAATCAGGGTCTAGGATAAGATTTTCTTGCAGTAACTGTGTATTTTGATTCATTGTATCTCATGCTACTGGAAGCTCTCTTATGTTACAATTTATCACTCAGGTGACCATTAACAATTCTCTCCCTCATTAGCACCTCCAAGACAGCCAGCCAACTTGAACATCACCTGGAAATGCCCCCTCACGTAGGATGAAAAGAGTTCAGGTCTTTCACCGCCCATACCTGATAAAAGACGATGCAAGGAATGGGAGCAGTAAGAAGCTTACAATTTGAAATTTCTCTGTATTCCATTCCATTTGGTTGAATTATATATATGAAATAAGTCACATAAGGTCCCACCAATCTATAAATCATTGATCTATGATGCTTAAGTTTACAGCCAAAAAATTACTGCCTATTGGCGAAAGCAATGACTGCTGCTCCACCACCCCGCCCCCACCAAAAAAAAAAAAAAATAGTGCTTCTAAATCCTTCTGTGACGAGCAATTCAAAAGAAACAGGAAGGAAATCTTCTTACCATTAGGACAAATGAATGATCATGAAGAATGGTGCATATAAGCCCTAACTTCACTGATACACTTCTTTTGGAATGTCAGCCTTTCCCAGATAAACCTGTTGCATTTCCTCTCTCCAGATCTGTATTGGCAGATCCAGCTAGTTAGTGAACCTTTTCATCGTTTTTATTTTATTTCACATTTTTTTTTTTTTTTTCAATTCTGAAATGAAGGATTCATTACAATAAACACAGATAATTAAAATCGAGCATATACCGTGTCACGAAATTCCACCCGGATATGAGGCACATTTGTTTTGTGAATATCATTTCCATCTGGACCTCTTTTGTAGTATGATTTTCCAATCCAATGCGACTGACAGAAGGCATCAATCACTCAAAATCCAAAGTCAGAAAGTTTGGAACTCCACTTGAAAAAAAGCATCATAATTTAAGCACAAGTACAACCTTCTAATTTCTCAAATATTGCACAAATTCTTCATAAGCACCAATGAAACAATTTATAGCTCGCATAGCTTAAAGCATGCTCCAGATAGGGCAGGTACTATGACGTTGTTAACTGAAACCCAAGGATTTGAATGTCCACATGACCGATGAACAGAATACAGAAAGACTATTCTTTTTTTTTTTTTTTTGGGTGAATAAATAAATGCATTAACAAGGCGGAAGAATATACAAATGGAGGGAGCCATCAGGGCCAAGACCTCAGGGGAGGGGGCAATGACAGTGTTCCGTGAGCCCCACTAAGAGAAGGGATACCAGAAAGACTATATTACTATCATATGAAATCAGAAAAAGATTATACAAATCGAGAAGATAACAATCCAAATTGCTTATGACAAATGGATGATCACAAGGGGTTTACCTTGGATGGTTCCGACCAGAAGACCTATGCACTAGACTGGGTCCTCTAATGATCTAGGAAATGCATGTGGAGCACTGCGAAAGCAGGGTTCGAGGAATCTGGATTGGATTTGCTGCAGTTGATCCTGTTCCAGCCGAATGGTTTTATTAAGGATTTTTTTTTGGCTGATTCAACCCGATTTGGATCAAATCGGCTGCAATCGATTCTGGTGCCGATTCCTATCACTCAAACTATGGCAAAGAAGGTTCACCTTAAAGACATGGGGAGGACCCCCCACTCACTGTGGAGCAATATCAAGATTCATGAATGCCATCCACAATAACCTATATTTCTGTTACAGATTGTAGGAAAATTTACTTGGAGCTTCTTCTCGGTTTGGAGTCGTGACTTGGCCGCCAGCTTTGTAGGTCACTGTTCCTGCTAGTCCTTCTCTTAGATAGTTTGGATTCCTGCTTGGCCAGCAGCCTATTGCCTCCAGTCCTGTTTGTCTGCTCTCGCACTGGTCGCCGTCATGCCTGCCTGGCTTGCTCCGCCACTGCTTGGTTGCCAGCCAGCCCGCATGGTCTGAAGACGTTGCCGCCAGCACTGCTTGGCCAGCCACCCGATTCTTGGCTTGCTCGGCTACCACCGATTTTCTGCCAGCCATTGCCCTCTGCAAGGCCGGTGCCCCTCCGTCATGGCTGTCACCTCCGTGAGGCCAGCTGCTCACTTGGACGTGGCCATCCACAAGGCCAGTGCCCCTCCACCGCAGCTGCCCTCTTGGCGACTGGAAAGATGAAGAGAAGACATTGTTTGTTTGGGTTTCACAAACCCTACTTGGATTTGACTTGATTGCCATTGCTTGTATTGGGCTCCCTTGTTTTGTTTCTAAGCCCATGTGGGCTTCTGTGATGTAATGGACATGTTTGAGATATGTTTTTGAGTCTTCAAGCTCATTGGGCCTTGGTTGTAGTCCTTTCTGGGCTCTTGTCACCCTTACTAGGTTTGTAATCTCATCCCTCCCTTCTTTTAATGCATTTATTACTCACCAAAAAAATAAAATAAAATCCCTTGTGCAAAATGTTAAGGAATATTGTATCTATGGTGAATATTAAGGAGAGAGAGGTACTGCAAAGTGATTATTTTAGGTATCTAGGATCCAACCATAAATAAAGAAGGTGATATAGAGGATGATATTTCAGAGGATTAAAGTGGGATTATATGAAGTGGAGAGATACGTCCAGAGTGTTGTGGCACCAACCTAATCCTTTAAAGCTTAAAGGAAAGTTCTATGGGACAGTCATTAGACTGGCGGAATTGAAGGAAGGAAGATTACAAATGTAATCAACCCCATATAATACTAACAATAGGCTCCAAACAATAAACAAATAATAGACCCAGAAGTGGACAGAACCATAACTGAAATAAAATCCAGATTAGGCGAGGAATATGTTAACCTGTAGCTCACACAATTGGGCTCAGTTGAGCCTGAAATTTGGATAGGAGGAGTGTCTTATATAGGCCAACAAACCCTCAAAAGTTGATCAAATTCTTCTGGATAAATTGAGTGTAATGCTGGTTGCATGACAAAGAAACTTTTGGGTGATTTCGAGTAGCACAGCAGCAGGCCTCAGATGGTCTCGCTCTTCTGGGATATGGACCCCCAAAAGCCTGCTCTAATGTGATCTTAGAGTTGGGAGAGCTGTCCAAAAAACTGGAAAAAACTGGGATCGATGGGAGGAATGTGAGGTCTTCTGATCAGCAACGGTTGGGGATCTTCAGACAGCTATTAGAGGCCTCTGGTGGCAGTAATACTTCTCAGAATTGATAGCAAACAGAATAGAGAAAGAGGGAGAATGGGAATTGATGGATGGATGTGGGTGGGTAAGCTATCTCGACCTTGGGCCTCTCACCCACAGCTATCTCAGCTGTTGAAACAAATCTCTCAGATTTTGGGGAGCAAACACGCTTCAATTTTCATTCAAAAATCTCTGTAAATTCTTACAACCGAGGCCTATTTATAGCTTGGCCTAAGCCTTTACAAAATAGAATGTAATAAAAAAGGAAGCTTTTAACAAAAAGGAAACTAACCAATTAGGAAACAAACCTTCCTAATTGAAACAACTTGTTTGCTGATAAAATAACAAATTAGAAACTAGGAATCTTCTAGAAGATGAAACAAAACTTCACAACTGTGTTTTGACCAGTCAACACAAAGAAAAGACAAACCAACACAGTTGTACTGGTCCTCGAAACTCTATCGGCTGGCTCAATCGGCCAGCATAAAACCTGGTTTGATGGAACCTCCCTTCTTCTTCCTTCTTTAATAATGTAGACCATACAAGGGGTCATCCACATCAGGACTGTTGGGTAGTTAACAAGTGTCATATAGATAAGCTGTGTAGCAAAGATGAGGATGTTAGATGGATGCGTGGCAAAACTAGGAAGGATAAAGTAAGGAATGATCATATTAGAATTGATTTGGGAGTTGCCCTAATTCATGATAAGCTTCGAGAAAGTGCTTGAGGATGCATTGGCCATTTCAATGGAGACCTGAGGATGCACCAACAAAGAGGAGTGACCTAATTCAGATTGAAGGATCTAAAAAAACTAGAGGCAGGCCTAAAATGACCATAGGAGTAGTGAGGAAAAAGGCATGTATAGTTTAGGTCTTGTCCCAAGTATGACCTTGAATATATCTGATTGGAGGGCAAGAATCTATGTACCCAACCCTATTTAGGTGCGTCCATTTTGTTGTGTTGTCCCTTCCCTTTTACTTTTCTTTTGCTGTTTTTGATTGGATCCATGTAGCTGACCCCATTTAGTTGGAACAAGGCTTAGTTGTTGTTGTATTAAGGAATATTGTAGCACTCAAAAGGCCATTTTTAATCACAAAGCAAGGTGCAACCCCCTGTGAAACAGTAGGACCAACTCTTTGTTGTTGGTTAAAAAATAAAAATAAAAATACAATAGCTACAAACCCATAGTGTTAGCACTTGAGAATTAAACCATGAAATGGCAACCATCTAACATTATTCAGGGCACTATAAGAGTATAAGACGTAGAAGCAGGAAATAACATGGGATCTCTCTCTCTCTTTCTTGGTTGATGAACCACAAGAGAATTACAATAACAATTTCTGCCCATATGCCAGCCCACTTGCCTTTCTCCAAGTGTCTAGTGCTATGAGTCAAGCACCATGTTACTGTCTTTTCTTATAAATTGATCGGCAATTTATTTTGTAACTAAGGTCCAAGTAATGTACCTTTAGTGCATGTGAAAACCCTGATTGGTATACTGAATTACGAGCAATCTCACATAGATCACATGAACTTAATTTCCACACCTGTAAGTGAATAGATTAGTCCCCATGAATATAAATAATGACATCTATTTCAAAAAAAATGGAGAGATAGAGAGACTCACAGAAGCTGCTATACTGTATTCTTCCACCAAGGGTTCTTTTGTTAAGTGAATTTGTAAAGGATCATCTGTTGAAAGAGAAACATTGAGGCCCCGGAGGAAAAATACCGGAAAAGGGTTCCGATGATAATCTAGAAACAAGGAATTGTTGCTCAGAGGAGACATAGCCAGCCCAATCTGATTAAATAAAATGCAATCAGATCTTCTGGTGCAAGAAGTTTGAGGGAAAATAAAAGGATGTAAAAAGTCATCCAAACAATTGAACGAAATATTAGAATTTCAGTTTCCCCTTTAACTTCCTCCTTACCTGTGCAAGATAATACAGATATTGTAGGACAGGAGATTTTCTCAAATTGATTCCATGAGCAATATTCTGAGCCGTAAGAAAAGTTGCAGCAAGATGATCAATGTCACCAGCCTGAAAATAGTAGGCCACATGAGAAACCTTCATTAAATAATTTTGTCAATCCGAACTCACAAGAGCCTCTATTATTACCTCTCCTGAATGTGGACGGAATTTGATGGTCGTCATCCCCTTTGACTCACGAAGCTGACAGAAGAATGAACAATTACAGATTCTCACACATTTCAATGGAAGCAGAAGCAGATCATAAAGAAATCATCGAATCCATCACCCATGGCTACTCAAGTTATTGGAAGGAGATGTCCCACCATGCCAGTATTGCAAAGCAAAGGCACCAATTTGTGATCAACCAGGGAAAAGGAACTCAATTGGTCTAATGTAGGGTATTTGAGGAAAATGATGAAACTATCACATGATTATAAGGATACTCCTATCCCCATCCCAAAATAATAGTCCACGTTGAAAAAGCCCAAATTTTAAGTGAATAGAAGTACTAAAACCACCACTATTTGAGATTACCCTTATATTACAACTCTTTACTACATTGTTTCCAAAAACGAAATGAGGTAACAAATGCAGGAACTAATGTGGTAAACTTGTTAAAAACACATGTCCATAAGGTGGACAAACACAATCTGGGACAGCTAAAGAAGGGGAGGACAGTCATTCCCAGAAGAAATATTGTCTTTGCATTTCAAGATGGTCTCAACCACATGTATGTGTAGCATTGCTATGCCACAGGCGGGGCGATCCATTTCTGACCCTATTTTTATTCGTCAACTACCTGAGAAGCTGACACAGAAAAGCAACCGTATAATTGTGCCACAATCACCACTACTAAGAAAAACAAATGATTTGCAAGTTATAACAAACACACCTTATTTAGGGTATAAAGGTTAGCATAACAGTAGTAAACATAGTACGAGAATGCTGGATTAAAAATATTAGTCCACTGAGCTGGTGTTGGCATGTGTTTCGTTGGTCGTCTTTCAGGCTTACTTTCATCATCCACCAAATCCAACCCAACAACCTGAAAGTCAAATGGCAGAAGTCAACTACATCAAATAAATGAGATACAATATGACACTATGAAAGAAATATCTGGATGTAACTTAATTTAACAAGGATCATTTAAACAAAACTAGCAAGACAAATGGTCACAATCTGTAAAATCTACAAAAAGCATGTGTCGTGAGATTTCATGGATTTTTCCTGGAAAAGAAAGGGTTTTGGAGTGAGATACAAAGCATGGTTTAAGGAATCAGTATCAGATTGGTGCTATCGACAGATACCAATACCTGGTCGATCTTGGTATGAGTAGCCAGATCAGACAGGATATTGAATACTGATAACGATAGGCCGATCCGACCGATCCGAACCTTATAATTCACAAACCTGCGACTTTTAAGAAAATGATTCCAGTTTTCTTCTTAAGCACTGATCTCTCTCATCTCCAGCCCCATCTGCACAGAACTTGGAAGATCTTACCATTTTTTGAATCCTCTTCACGGCTTACCCAAGCACAAATTTCAGTTTTTCCCCCTTCATTTATATCGGTTTCTATGCTTCTTTTTAAATAAATCTTAAGTTTATGATAAAATCATGAGTGAGACATGATTCTATATATTGTTTGCATTAATATTTGAAAAATGGCATGATTAATGTGAAATTTGTGTTTTTTTCATTTTTTTGACTATGGGAATAATTAAAAAATAAAAAAAATACTTTGAATCTGTGGATGAATGCAAAATATGTTATAGTCTTATAGATCTCATTAACATTCATGTTTGGATTTTTGGTGACCAAAAAAAAAAGTTACATTAGAATTTTCATGATTTTTTGAAATATCACAGTAATTAAAAAATAAATAATTAATGTAATCTATGAGATTGACGCAAGTTATTATGCATGATCCTTTTTTTTTTTTGGTTACCAATAATTTGGTCAAATTAATGTTTAATTTGAATGAAATTAGGGTTTATGAAATTTAAGTGATAAACAAAATAAAAACTAATGAAAATTTTATAACTAGTAATGATATTTAATTATGCGTAACCTCTAAGGCGGAGGTTCCCCCTACCAATGCATTTTTACATCCCACAACTTTGGAAGATTGCTTAATCCCCTTCATCTTTGGTGCAAGAGCGCTCGATCAGTGTGTTTGTAATCAACCCAATTACAAGCATGGCGCAAGGGCTCTTTCTGTAGTTTTCCCTCCTCCCTCTCCTCTCTCTCCCTTCGCCTCTTCCCCTCCCCCCTCTCCTCAACCTACGGTTTCTGCTCTCCCACAACCGTCCTTGTCATCAGCCCCCACTGCCACCCTGCCCTCCCGCCCCTCTCTCCCCCTACAACTCACCGCATGAATATACGTGAACCAGACCTTGAAGTCCAGCTCGCGTACTAGTAGGCATCGGTATGTTTTTAGTGTGTATAAACACCTCCCTTTTAGTTTGGTTTTCCATGGTGGATTTTTTCTGCTCGGTTATGCAAATTGATAATTGTGTCTACCATGACAACAAAATCCCCATTAAGAGTGGAATATGAACACTCTTTAATGCAGATAAGTCACTTAATGGGCTTATTTTATTGCGAATAAGTCTTGGGTTGGGTTATGTATGTGTTGGGCCTTTGATACCATAGGTTTTCTTTGTTGGGCCACTTTAATAGGCCTAAAATATGAGTAGAAAGTAGGAAAACAGGATTTAATTCATCAGTTTAGTTAAAATCTTGTTTTGAGTCTATTTCCTTTGTTATTTTAGTTTCCTAATCAGTTTAGGTTTCTCAGTTAGTTAGGGATTGGGTTAGGCCTTTCATTTTTAAGGTTTGAATAAGTTTTGAGTCTTTTATATAAGTTTTTAAGTAGCTACAACAAGGAACACGAATTTATTGATGACAAAAAAGATGGCTTATGCTGTTGTGGGTGAGATGCCCATTCACTAGTTCTTCTTCCCACTTCTCAACCCTCCATCGAATTCTCTTTCTTTTTGTTATTCTCTTATTTTTTGTTTATTCCTTCTTTCAGTCCCTGGACTTGGTTTATATTGAATTTAGAAAAGATCTTGCCTGTGATTGGATCACTTGTGATTCGATCTTACATTACTCTTCAAATCTGAATGTGGTCATCCACCCTTTTATACATCTGGCATGAGTTGTGTATTGAATCAATGACCCTAAACAGGGCCAGCAACAAGCATGCTTAGAAAATGCTTCTGCCATCTGTAATAACCAATGACCAAGTCATGGGAGCATTGCTTGCCCCATGTTTTCTGCAACCAACTTTTCCTGTTGTCTTTATTTCGTCTGGGTTTTAGATGAATGACATTTATGTCCCTACATCACTTTTTTCTGGCATGGGCCCTAGATATACACATAACTCAGGTAGCTAGGACTTCAGCTATCAGCTCATATATGCTCCTCTAAAATATTTATGACATGATAACTAACAAACCATTCCTTTTATGGTGCCATAGAGAACAAGAGACAAATTTCAAATCAATTCTGCCAAATTGGATGAGAATAAAATGACAGATATCCCATAATGGTAAATAAGTGTCCCCAGTAGGTTTTTTCAGTTCTACAACCTTTCACAGTTGCCATACAATGCTTAACATTCTAAACAACCATTACGTTTAGATAAACTTAAACAAGGACTACACCATATGCAAAATTGGATTGCAGGATAAAATCAGCATGGGACAAACCTGTTTCAAGAAAACATGCAATTGAGGGTGCGAATCTGGATCTACAGTAACCTCGAAAAGGGGTAGAAATATGTTGTCAAGAATGTTCTGGAAAGATGTAACAATTCCCATTTCCTTGTACACATTGTACAGACGTGGAAGCTGAAAAAGATAATTCCAGAATGAAACCACAATTTATAAAGAAAGCTTAGCAATGATCAAGAACTTACTGTAAATTACCTAGAAAGAAAGAGTCAAAATACAGCAGGGATCAATGATAAGTGCTGATTAAGCAACTTCCAAGCGAAACAACAGAATCACATTACTTTGTATATCCTTCCCCAGCAAAAGAAAAGGAACAAGAAAAAGGAAATACTCCCAAAACCAATTGTACCATCATCCCTCTGATTTAACCAGTTCAATTGATAAAAAGTTGGACAAATACTAACAGAAAAAATAATGCACCAGTCAACCAGTATAGCCATCTGTCATCATGCACATATGCTCACTGTAGTCGACCAACTTTCCCCCCGACTGTAAAATAATAAATTAAGCATCAAGGACTAATGGCTTTAGTACAATGGTTCCAAGGAAGCTTTTCCTTGATGGCCCACTATCTGAAGCTTGTGATGGTGCCTAACTACCAGTTGCGTATCAGAGTCACTGAGGAAGCCTTATCAAAGTGAGATGCATAGAAACATTTGCCCGAGTATCAAATTAAATAATACATGAATTAAATTTTCCAATTTAGGTGTAAGTAAAGTCCAAAATGAAGTTTTAGAGAAGACAGAAAATACCTGAATTAACCACACAACATTCTCACTGTACAAATCATTATTTACTATCCAACTAGCCAGTTGATCCCACTCACTTTGCTTTCTACCATAGATTGATATCCTGTACTCGGCCATCTGCCAAAACATCCTTCAAAATAAGTCACCCACCAAGGGGAACCATCATTATGCATAAGGAGAAAGTGACATTCTTTAGAGTCCTTACATGAGAACATCAAAATTATTACATGCAATTCCTTTTCCTTCTAAATGAATATTTTTGGAACCTTTTCTGTTTAGCTGGTTTGATGCCTATCCACTTGTTGCTATATCAATGAGTTGTATAATTCATGTGCACAACATAAAATGCCCAAACATAATGTCTGAATTGCAATCAAATCGAAGAAACAATCCAAGAAGTTGGAAGTTAACGAGGTCCAAAAAGTACCAAGAAAGAAACATGATTATGAACAAATGAACAAAAATGTACCTGGTATTTACTTGCAGCAAGATCCGAGAATACTTGTTTTGTCAACTCACCAAGGAAACGTCCTATTGGAATGGAAATAACAGGTTAGATAGTACACTAACTGAATCATGTTCTTGAATAAAAAAACAATAATAGCATGCAAAATATATAGGGAGAGGGTTCTCTGAGCAAGCAAGGAACTCTACACCCTCTCACAAAACATTCCTTATCCATTTAAAATAAAAAAAGAGAAATAAATAATAAAAAACCATATATGAGAGGGCGTGGAGTAGCCTTAGGCTCAAAGAGCCTTTTCCTAATAAACAATAAATAAAAAATAAATAAATAAAAAAATAAAAAAATAAAAAAATAAAAAAATAAAAACATATGAGGGCATGGAGTAGCTCAGAGAGCCTATTCCCTATAATTATCTGAACAAATCTTCAGCATGTTCAGAACAACCATCAATTGATTAGTGGTAGACGGTCACTCAGGTTAAAATAACAAGATACCTAGAGATTGATCACAAGAAGGCACATTTATCACATAACAGATCCAAAGGTAAAGGAAAACTAAAACAAGTATTTTAAAATATTCTTTCTTGACTTCTTGTGCTTTTGGTTTCTTATAAAGGAGTAGAAATTGAACTAGAGCATGGTGGGTGTAAAACACGGTTCAAGGTTTTGACCGATACCATCGAAATTTCGATGGTTTCGATGGTTTCAATGGTATCCTAGGATACAGAGACCAAAATGACTGACTTTTAAAAATCACTGGTGACCATTATCAACTAAATCCCCAGATTTCGATCGTAATGTGGGAATTTTTGATTGAACCGATGAGTTCGACTTTTCGGTTGAACCAGCCTTTATAAAAGCCTTCTTAAATGGGAAACCAAGCACCTTATTTCGAAATTTCAACCCTCTCCCCCTATTTCTTCTTTGTGAAGTGGGAAACTTGGAAAAACACTCAAGATTTTGTGATTGTGCCATCAAATCTTCATTCTATGCTTGGATCTTGCACATTCATAGAAAATCTACCTAAGGTAGGGAGCTTGGACCAAAGGTAAATCACATCTTCCCTAAAATTTTTTATTTTATTATCATTTTTTTTTTTTTGTAGAATATACTTGAAAATATAGTAGAATGATGTAAAGTTTTTATATGTTAGTTAGAATGACCTGATCTAAGTATTCACGGTGTTCGATATATTTTTTTGCATGTTAATTTTTTTTTTTTCTGTTTTTAAAAATACATTCACCCCAATCGAGCTTGCCAATATCTTCCAAATGGATGACAATGATGAAGATCCCTTTTATGAGTGGGTTAGAGATCGAGGTAAGCCACTTTTAGATGAGCCTGATGGTTGGCCTAGCAGTCATATTGCTTCAGGAATGGATGTTGACGTCAATGAATATATTTTGGAAGAGGGCAGAGTTCACTTAGAGACACCCCTTCGATTTGAGTCTCACCCTCGTGCTGGAAATGAAGAAGAGCATCAATTACCTTCATCGTCTTCCACTAGGACCCCTAACCCGACCCAAGGCTATGATGATGATAGTGATGGTGGCTATGATGACAGTGATAGATTAACTGCCCTTTAAGAGGAGGATGATATGATGCATCGAGACCCAGTGCCACAACCATCGCCAATTAGATACATAAGAGAGACTAAGTTCACCCATGCCACGCAAGATGATCACGCTTCCTGACAACAGAGAGGCTATACTAGAGGAGCACGCTATAGATTCGGACCTGAAGATGAGGCAGTTGGGATGGGCCAAAGCATGGATATATCCAGCTTGTCTGACACAATGGAAGCCATGACTTTGGGATAGAGTGGAGGATCTGGGCATTGGCGTGCACCAGAATTCATTGACTCGAGCCTAGTCCAGTAAGTCATGGTGATAGTGGCTTTGAGAGTGTCCGATCAGCTGCATCACATTATGGGTATCCATGTATGGCGTATATGCCGGTGGACCATCCTTCGAGAGCACCAGTTCATTTGGATATGGTGGTGCGTATGATCAGTATGGTGGATCTTCCACTTCGTTTGGACAGGTGGGTAATTCAAATGGTGGCTCATCTTTTGTTGATAGTATCATTGGGTATCCATCCCAACCATGTGTGCCACATTCACATCCTATCACTGTGATTGAGCCATTCCCAAGGTTGGGATACCTAGCTGATGTTGATGATGCATCTTATAGATGGGGCAGTGATGGACTACCGAATCAATTAAGCCCAAAACATGTCATGAGACTCATATGCGGTGCATTCAAAGGAGCGGCTACGACATTTGTAGTGGTACGCAGCTTGTGGACTAGAACCGCCTAGAACTCTACTTGGAATTGACTTTTGAGTGTTGAGCATTGATTGATGACTGTTGACTGTTGGGACTTGAGACTGACTTGAGAGATAACTCACAATTATGTAATATTATTATTTATTTTAGATCCTTTACATTTTATTTTGTTTGTTTTAAACTTTTAATCACACATTTTTAGTAACTTTATGTAGTATAGTTTCAATTAACGACTCAACGTACGTACATTAACAAACTTTGGTCAATCCCACAAGTATGGCTTTAGGTGTTTTTTTCATGAAACTAATTATGTGAATGCGTTAGAAATGTCTAAAATAGGACGTACACAAAAAATTAGGCAAGAATAAATAAATTTTGGGGGTCGAAACCAAGGTTTCCACCAAAACAGGAAAATTTCCTTGGTTTCCTTGAAATTTCCCACATTTCGATCAAAATTTCAGTCCCCATCATGGTCGAAACCCAATATTTTGAACCTTGGCCTAAAAGGAGAGGTGCTTCTAGAGAGAAATCAGCTATGCAACAAATGCCTCCCCCAAAAGGGAAATTCTTTAGGATAGTTAAAGACCAATAATGTTGTATGGAGCTGAATGTTGGGCCTAAGAAGAAATACACAAAAAAAAAATAAATAAATAAATGTAGCTGAGATGAGTGGAGAAACTAGAAAACAACTCAGCCTTATCCCAACTAATTGGGGTCAGCTACATGGATCCTTGCTCTTCAATCAGCTCTATTTGATGACACACTTGATACAAGCTCTAAGCTATGCATGTTTTTCCTCACCACTTCTCTTAAGGTCATTTTAAGTCTGCCCCTAGCTCTTTTAGATCCTTCAATTTGAATCAAATCACTCCTCCGTACTAGAGCATCCAACGGCCTTCGTTGAATATGGCCATGCCACCTCAAACGACTTTCTCATAGCTTATCACATATCGAAGCTACTCCCAAACCAATTCTAATATGATCATTCCTTATTTTATCCTTCCTAGTTTTACCACTGATCCATCTCAATTCTCAACATCTTCATCTCTGCTGCACTGGTTTATTTACATGATGCTTCTTAACTGCTCAACATTTTGTACCATACATTATAACCAGTAGTATGACTATCCTATAAAAATTTCCTTTTAAATTTTAAAGGAATACGTCGATCACACAACACTCCAAACACATCTCTTCACTTCATCAATCCAAATTTAGTTCTTCGTCAAACATCACCTCTGCATAAAAAAGGTCATATCCAATACACAAGGCTCTTGCTACAGTGAGGTCTGGGAGGGACATTGTGTATGCAGCCTTACCCTCTGATTTGTTGGAGAGGTTGTTCCCAAAGCTCTATATCACCTTCTTTATTTATGATTGAGCCTAAATACCTAAGATAATCACTTTGCGAAACCTCCTCATCAAAATTTTCACCACCTCATTATCTGTCCATGTGTAACTAAATTTGCACACCATATACTCCGTCTTTATTCTACTTATTTTTAAACATTTTGATGTCAGGGCTGATCCCCATAACTCCAACTTGTTGTTAGTCTTTGCTTTTTGTCTCATCCACCAAAACAATATCATCAGCAAAAAGCATACACCAAGAAACCTCATCCTAAATGTCTCTGATTAATTCATCCATGATAAGCGTAAACAAATAAGGGCTTAAAACTGATCCTTGATGTAACCCAATTGTAATTGGGAAATCACTAACTCCCCCACAGTTCTTACACTAGTCACCACATTATCATATATATATATATATATATATTTAATTATATCCACATATTTACTTGAAACACTTTCTTCTCTAGTACTTGCTAGATTAACTCTCTAGTCTCTAAGAAGGTTTGAGGTCTCGGTTTCGCCACTGGTGTCACCCAGGCCCAAAACCAAAATATGGCAAAGATCTGATATTTTTTGCTCAGACAACTAGGGTTGGGTTTCAGTGGCCATAAGGCCAAGTTAGCCCCTGAAACTTGTCATCTAGCCTATTTTAGGCCTTCTAAACACAATGGAAACATTAGTTTTAAAAATTTGACTCAAAATGGTACTTTGACTTTGAACCCTAGGTTGTTAGTCTATGGTGTAGGTGAGCTCTACCCTAGGCTATTCCTCACAATATCTAAGTTGCTAGTTCTTAAGATTTTTTTTTAACCTACAAGTGTTCTTGAGAAGGAATGGACCTCTGAAGTTTATGCTGAAGTGTCAATCTTCAATCTCCAAAGATTAATATTGAAGTTGAGGCAGTTCAAGTGAGATTTAGCAAAGATAAGCACCAAAAACCTTGGTTAGGAAGGGTTTTCTTCACTTATGAGGCAAGACAGGTGAGATCCTGGAGAAATGGTGAGATCTCGAGTCGAAGTATGGTATAAAACCCTTATAAAATAGGTCTCGAGTTGTCGAAACATGAACCGAGATCTTGGTCAAGTTATTTTCATTTTTACATATCGCATGTCATCTCAACCGGTAAATAAAAAAAGAGAGAAATTGGGAGATCTCAGCGAGACCTTGAACCATGCTCTCTAGGGACTTTGTCACAAGCTTTTTCTAGATCAATAAAGACCTAGAAATAAATAGCTTCTGATACGGATCTTCCAAGTATAAAACCAAATTCGTTCTCCGTAATAATAATTTCTTTTCTCATGTGAGTTGATTAGGAATAGGTGTAATTGGACTTGCTTTTACATATCTCTCGTTATTTGGGTACCATATTCACTTCTTTCGGCTTCTATTGAATCGAGAAATAGGTTTGATTGTACATATATATATATATATATATAAGGTATCCTCCGAATAATTCAAATTGAAGCAATTGGATGTCCGACTTGAGCCTATATGACATTACCAATCCATAGAATTACTCCAACAATTTCAATAACCCTCTCTTATAATTTTATAGTATGACTCATTAGTTTTATGCTTCTATAGTTATGGTAGCTCTAAATATCACCTTTATTTTTGTAAATTGGAACCACAATGCTTCTCCTTCATCCGTCTCGCATTTTCCTTGTGCTCATAATGTTATTAAATAACTTGGGTAGCCAAGATAAACAAAAAATTCCTAAGCTCTTCCACACTTCCAATGGGACCTCATCTGGGCCTTGTGCTGTGCCTACTTTCATCCTCTCTAAAGATTCTTTTAATTCAGACACCCTGATTTTTCGCATACATCAACGACAAGTGATAGGTAATGTAGTCTTTTGTGGCATTATTACTCGAAATGCCTTCCATTTAGAAGGCTCCAAAAATAAACTTTCCATCTCACAGTAATGTCCTCATCCCTTATCAGTACTTTATCATTTTCATTTTTAATGCATTTAATATGGTCGAGATTTCTACTCTTCCTTCCTCTCATTTTAGCTATCTCGTAGATAGCTTGTACCCCTTCCTTCGTGCTCACGTTGTCATAAAGATCTTCGCATTTCTTTGCCTTTACTTTTTCCCAAAACCATCTTAGCTTAATTTATGGAAAATTTATACATTTGTAGATCCTCTACGTCCTCGGTCTTTTGCCATGTCTTAAGACTAGCTTTCTAAGTCTTAATGGCTGCTAAAACCTTATCATCCCACCACCAAGTCTCCCTAGAGGAATGATGTTTTCCTTTCGATTCACCGAGGATATCTCTTGCAACCTTTTCAATACCAGTAGTCATCCCATTCCATATCGTATTAGTGTCTCCCTCAGTCTCATTTTCCCTATTTGACCACTTCATCAGTAAATAATTTCAAAGTATCTCCTTTTAAGCTCCAACCTTATCCTAGAGCAGGTACGTTTACCTTTCTTACAATTTGTGTATAGTGAGGCACATATCCCTGAAAACTAATCTATGTTGTGCGGTTAGGATCTCCCCTGGTATAACCTTACAGTCCTTACATAACAATCTATCAGATCTTCCAGTTAGAAAAAAATCCATTTGGCTACTATGACGCCCACTTTTGAAGGTAACTAAATCCTCCTCTCTTTTCAAAGTATTTACAATAGATAAATCATAAGCCACAACAAAATCTAAAACTAAGATCCCCTCCTTATTCTCCTCTCTAAAACCATAACCTCCATGTACACCTTCATAGGCTCTACTATCTTTCCCAACATATCCATTTAGATCACCCTCTATCATAATCTTGTTCTCCTTGACTAAAACCTTGCACGAATCCATCATGTGTTCCCAAAATTTTAACCTACTACTTTCATCCAATCCTACTTGAGGTGTGTAAGCGCTACTTATATTGACAACCTCCTTCTCCAACATAAGCTTGATGAATATAATCCTATCTATTTTGATCCCCCCCGGGTGTATCCTCTTTCTTTGGCCTCCGGGTCTTGTATATTCCCTCCCCCCTTTTCCCTCATTATTTTATATTCATATTCACCCAAAAAAAATATAATCCTATCCCCAAATCTTTTAATATCCATCACATCATTCTTTAAATCTTTATCCACTATTATGCTCATTCCACTTCTATCACTTTTATCCCTCGCATACCAATGTTTAAAGTCATCAACTCCAATAAAGACTTAGAATAGATCAGATTCAACAGTAGGAACAAATTTGAGAATAGACTCAGATTTAGGTCGAAACTTGCATAAATTATATCTCACCAAATAGAACCCCGTTGGGGCTGAAATTTGGATGGAATGGAGATCCTATATGCAGGAACCAACCATAAACTGCTGGCTAGATTGAGACTTATGCTAGTTGCAAGAAAAAGGAAACTTTTGGTGATTCTCCAAGAACTTGAGTTAAAAGCATCAGATGATCCTCAAACTTAGAGCAATTGTCCTCCTAAGGTTCTCAACAAATTCTCAAAATCCTACAGCAATCAGAGATTTGATCTGCAAGTTATGCACTCGAAATAATTAGATTCGATAGCCTTTTTGTGTGTCCTCCGATAAGCAATCTTAGACTGCATTTGGTATTGTTCTTTAAAAACGTTTTTTTCCGTTTTTTCGTTCTATTAGAACAAAAAAACGGAAGCTTATGTTTGGTTCATGTTTGTGGTTTTCGGTTTTTTTAGAACAAAAAGTTGGAAAAAAAAACGAAAATGGGAGGATTTGACGAAACACCCAAGAGTCGTTCCTTCGAGGGTGTTTCGTTTCAAATTAAAAGAATTTGGAACTTTCGTTCCCGATAAAACAAGCAACGCACAGAGAGAGGATGAACATGAAAGCAATTTCTTCTTTGCCAGTGCAGGTACCTCTTTGTTCTCCTTCTTCTCTTCTAACCTCTTTCTTCTTTCTTCTCTTCTAACCTCTTCTCTTTCGTCGTCTTCTACTGTAGTCGCAGAGTAGGTAAAGGGTTTTTGAACCATTGATGACAGATTCCAGATTCCAGCGATAGAGATCGAGTTTAGAGCCAGATTCCAGCGATAGAGTTGTGAAATCACCAGTGGAGGTAAAGCCGTTTCATTGTTTCTTCTTCTTGTCTTCTAACCTCTTTCTTCTTCTTCTCTTCTAACATTTTCTCTTTCGTCTTCTTCTACTGTAATTACAGAGCACAGAGCAGGTGAAGGGGCCAATTTTTTTGGGGCTTTTTGGGTCACCTACGAGGGATTCCAGATTCCACCGTTCGATATCGATTATGAGTTTAGAGCTTCATATTTTGTAAGTGAAATTTGTTCTTAACCCTAAAATCAACCTCTTAAAACCTCTCAGATTTCTTCTTCGTCTTCTAAACCTATTCTCTTTCTTCTTATTCTCTAATCGCAGATCAAGTATACATACATTTTCCTCTTTAGCCCTGTGAAATCGATCATAGAGGGAAGACATAGGTAACGTCCCCAAATCGCAGAGCAGGTAAAGTCCTACTGGAATTTTTTTTATTAAGCTTTGTGCTTCATTTGGCTGCATATTTAGGTCATTTTCCATCTATTCCAATCGGATTTCTTCTTCTTGAACTCTGATGAGAAAACCCTAAAAGGAAGATTCAAAGAGAGAGAGAGAGAGAGAAACCAGAGTGAGGAGGGAGAGGGAGAGGGAGAGGGAGAAATCGCCAGCAAACAGAGCACAGTTCACTGAAATTTTTTTTTTTTTTGGCACACAGCACAAAGACACTCTTTCGCCCACATCTGTTGACTTCTTCACCTGAGAATCAGGTACATGTCCTCGGTTCACTATGATCTCTTCATTGTGGTTTCATTGGTTGTGTGCTCGTATCTCTGATATCTGGTTTGTGTATTTGGATTGATACATTTCATATTTTCTGTGCAATTTTTCTCCATTCTAGTGTCTTGGTTCAATCTGGATTTAAGGATTAAACCTATTGCATGATCATTTGTTGTTGGATATCAGAATAAGGTTCCTTTACTGGGGGTGAAAAAATAGTTGTATTTGCCTGCAAAGACTTGAGGTTTTCCTTCCTTTTATGCTATCCCCATGTATTTTGTTGTTGGATATCAGATTAGGTTCATTTGTTGTTGGATTTCAATGAATTTATTTCCCCTATACTGTTAAACTTCCAGACTCCAGACATATGTTAATGTGTCCCATTTGGTTATGGCCATGTGATATATTTTATTTCCTAATAGATATTCATTCATTTTTTTCATCTCTTTCACTCATTTGCATTATCATTTCATTGAGAATACACCCAACAACCAGTTTCTTACAATGAATGAGAATATTGTAGGGTCTTGTGGTGTTTGTTTTCTAATCACAAGGTTCTCTCTCTCTCTCTCTCTCTCTCTCTCTCTTGGGTTGTTCTTTCTCCCTCTCATCTATTTATTACCTCCATGTATAATATCTTTGTCAGTTCCCCTAAAACATATCTTCTTCTTTTTCTCTATTTGTGGTTTTACTCTTTTTCATTAGCTTCTCCTTTCATTTCACTTGGTGCAAGTTAGTCAAGCTAACCAACTGCTTACATTTTTTACATTTTTTCCTTATGGAGATTTCCTGAAAACTTTGTAGTTTGCATAATTCAATAAAGTCATGCCTACTTGGTATTGCTTGTTCCTTGAATTATTTAACTTCAATGAATTGGTGATCGATCAGGTTTGATATTTGTTTCTTTTTATTCTGCTTTTGATAGTCAAGTGAGTTGTGTTTGATGAAGATGAAATCATCTACCTTCTGATTCACAACTCATATAATTCATAACCTATTATACCGACATAAAATTTAACTATGAGTAGAAAGGAATCCCAAAAGGATTTGGGGTGATCAGAAGCACTAGTAATCTTTGCATCATCACATAGTATTCTAGCATTCCAATTGTGGGAACTGTTTTGATATTATTGGATGAAGAACTTGAGTTATCATTCTCACTTCACTGTATGCATATCATTATCACAAGTCATGTTATATGGATAAGAATAATGGCATATTTTTTCCAAGTGTTATTCTGTATTCAATGTAGACTTTGTATGATTTTCTTCGAATGTGTACATTGCTTAAATAAATGATCCTACTTTATATGATTTTCATTGAATGTATAATTTTTTTTTCTAACTTTTTACGCTATCATAATGTTAACTATGTCTGCAAGTAGTATCCCTATTGTTAAGTGGTCACAAGTTGAGACCAATGCTTTCATTGATGCAATGAAAGAAGCTGTTAAAAATGGTCACAAATCCGGTAATTCGTTTAACAAAACCGGATGGACGGATATTATATCCCAGTTTGAGAATTCTTTAAAGCATAAAGTTGGGAGAGAACAGTTACGCAACAAGATGAACAAGTTGAAAGCAGAGCACCAACAATTCAAGAAACTCCTTGACACAACTGGATCTAGGTGGAACTCAGTGACAAAATCAGTCACAGTTGATGATGAGTCCGTATGGGATAGGGCAATACAGGTACAATAAAGTTCACTAGCTACTTGAATTATTTCAAAATTAGAGTGTATAAGTAGTACATCTGATTTATGTGATGATTGTTTACACAGGCAAATCCCATGTGGACGAAATACAAGAATCATGGGTTATACTACTAGCCAAATTTGAGCATGATATTTGGGGATGCCTATGCAAGAGGAAACTTGGGGGTTGACAACGCTGAAGATTTGGATGAACCCGAATATGACAATGCCATTGTTATTGAGCATGTACTTGAGACCCCTACTACCCCGGTGCATTTAGGCGTGGATGACCACTTCCAGTAGGATACTATTACCCAAACCACCGTAAAGCGAAATCTTGATAGGACACCCACGACATGAAGGAAAAGGAGCGCCACTGCAGGACACTCCCACGTCCAAGACTTGTATGGGAAGTACCTAACTATGACAATTGAGAAAGCATCGAGTACTTTTGCTACATCTCCTGTTTGTGGTGGGGAATGTTCATCTCATCCTCGAGATTTCAGCGTCAGTGCGTGTGAGGCTGTATTGTCCTCCATACCAGATCTGTCAAAGGAGACGTACTTAAAGGTTGCCAGTCGTATCTATGCTGATCCAAGTTGGAGGGAGTTGTTTGTCTATGTGGATCCTATCAAGAGGACTTGGCTTTTAGATGCGTTGGTTTAGGGGAATGGGGCCTTTATTTGATTCTAGTCAGATACAGTATGATGGTTGTGTTAAAGTTACTTTGGATATATCTTTTTTTTTTTCTGAACAATACTTTGGATGATGTGTACTTTTGTTTTTTAGATACTTTATGTGTGCTGTTGAACATGGATTTTTGTTAAACAGTTTGTTAGAAGAGTGTTATGCAATAATTTGTTTGAAATTGATAAGTAGTTGTCAATTTGTTGTAGTTATCTCAAATGCATTAGGTCACACTTCAAGCGATGAAGAAGATATGATCCTTCATATTGGTTTGGAACTGCCGAGACAGTCCATATATACTAGGGAACCATGTAGGGATAGTATATTGCAGGGGGCTGTCATGATGCATGAGGTCTTGAATGGACATGCCAACCGATATTATGAAAAATTTAGGATGGAGCATCATGTCTTCCTAAACCTATGTGATTATGTTAGACATAGGGGCTGGTTGAAAGACACGACCAACATCCGAGTGAATGAACAGCTTGGAATCTTCCTTTGGATTGTTGCAAGGGGTTCAAGTAATAGCGACACCCAAAATGTGTTCAACCACTCAGGAGAAACAGTTAGTCGGACATTTAAGGTTGTCTTAACTGCAATGCGTCGTCTGGCCAAGGAGAAAATTAGACCATCAGATGTCACTAGGATACCGGAGGAGATTGCAATCAAACCCAAATACTACCCTTTCTTCAAGGTATATTTGAAATATGATACATGTTTATAGTATGATATTTACGAATATTAATATTGTCAGTTGCAGTGACCATTTAATTGTCAATATGTCATAGAACTGTATTGGTGCCATAGATGGTACTCACGTCCACGTGATAGTCCTAAGAGAAGATCAAACTCGATATAGGAATCGGAAGGGGATCACAACTCAAAATGCGATGTGTGTGCATGTTCATTTGACATGCAATTCACATATGTGTATGCGGGATGAGAAGGTAGTGCGAATGATTGTCAAGTCCTTGAACAGGCAAGGAGTGATTCTGGTTTGAATTTTCCACATCCACCTCCAGGTATAAGTATCATTTTATTTAATTTTACATAGTATATTAGATTTTCATTATAGGTCATAAGTAATAATATATATTTAAATTCTCGCTTATAGGAAAGTAATCTTGTCGACTCTGGGTATGCTAGCCAAACTGGTTTTTTGACACCATTTAGGGGTGAGAGATACCATCTACCAGACTACAAAGGGCCAAGAAGATCTCCAAAAATAGCAAAAGAATTGTTCAATTACAGACATTCATCTCTTTGGAATGTCATTGAACGTACATTTGGGGTATTGAAGAAAAAATTTCAGATTTAAAGCAAATGCATGGGTTCACAGTGAAAGATCAGGCATCAATAGTAATTGCATGTTGTGGGCTTCACAACTTTATTAGAGAAGAGCATATTGTTGATGGTGAATTCGTTCAAATGAACAAAGATGAAGAAGTTCCTGAAGATGAATTGAATCCCTCACATCAAGATTATGATCTTTCTACAACACAAACAAGTCAACGAAATAAGGGAAAAGATATGAATGCCATTAGAGTAAGAATTGCAAATGCAATGGCTAGATAACAAGGAATCCCTGAAATAGTTGAGAACTAAAATAGATAGTTATTTGGAGAAAGTTCTTACTAAGTTGGTTAGATTGGTGTTTACATTTATGTAGTCATAACTTTTTTATATTCCATTTACGATTATGGATTCAATTATGTGAAACTTTTTTTTATTCAAGTATGTCGTACATTTGATATATTATAATGAATGTCGTACATTTAGGATTATATTTCCTATATTTTTGCCTTGAGGCATTTTTATATATTGGATTAGGTATAACCCGAAATGATATTGAAATGATATATACAGATGACTTCTCCTATGCCTCCACCCGTGTTAGCAAATTGTGAAATTTGCAGAAAGAGTTGTACTAAATATACAACCAAGTCTGGTCAAAATATTGGAAGAGAATTTTTCAAGTGTCCAAATTCTTGTAATTTTTTCATGTGGGTGGACCGACTACATTTATATAGATGTGGTTAAGGTCAATGCAAAGTACGAGCTGTGACGAAAGGTCCAAACAAAGGACAGTATTTTTTATGTTGCCCAAACTCAACTGGGGTAATTTAATTCCACTATTGATCTTTACTAATAGGAAATTTTAGATTTTTTGACATTTATACCAAATTTCAATTACCCTAATCATATTTATTTATCAATATAGGCTGATAATCGTGGATGTGGTATGTTTGTATGGTTAAAAGATGAATCACATATCTCTACCATACAACCTACGTTATATTTGGAAATATCAACGTCAACAGCATCTACACAACCGTCCAATTCAAACGAGTATATGAACGGATATCTGGAAGGGTCAATTCAAGGGTTAGAAGACCAAAAAAATAAGTTGAAAAGACTTCCTCAATGCATTCAAGTCTTTGGACTTGAACAAAAAGTGAAGAATGTTTAATTTACACTTGAACAAGGCATTGATCTTTCTGTAATTTTTTTTATGGGTTGGAACCACTTTATTTATTTCGTAACTACTACTTTAATTTTGTCACTAAATCATTATCAATTTGTGATATTATTTTAATATAATGTATTTCTATAATTATGGTCTTATTTATGTAATTATTGACATTCATAAAAAAAAAAAAACGTTTCTAAAACAAGTTTAACCAAATTCCATAACTGTCGTTTTTCTGTTCTGAAACTGTTCCTGAAACAGATTCACCAAACACCCTTTTTTGGTTTAAAAACGGCGTTTCGAAACAGAAACTGAAATTTTCGTTTCTGACATGAAACGTCGTTTCTAGAACAGAAACGATACCAAACGCAGCCTTAGAGGCTTCAATCTCACTTTAAATAGTAGACAAGGATAAAACAAAGGAAGAAAGGAAGAAGATCGATAAGGAATTGATGGGGGATAGGGAATGCTATCTCAGCCTAGGTCTCTCACCCTCAACTCTCTCAGTTGATGAACAAACATATCTTAGGTCTAGGAGTAACCATTACTCACAAATAAACTTCATTAATTCTTTCTCTTAAATCCTTACAATGAGTGTCTTTAAATAGGCTGAGAAGCCTTTACAAAATAGGAAATAACCAACTAGGAAACTAACTCTCCCAAATTGACCTACTTGCTTGAAAAGAAATAACAACTACCTACCTTGATAAACAAATAAAAGGGAAATTAATTACTTAACAACTAAGTGATGTAGATTCTCATCATGGATTACATTACCACAGGAAGAAGAAGAGGCACAGTCAGCCATTGGACCAGCCTTTGGGCTGAGTTCGAACCATTCCTTGTGGCCCCTATGCTGGCCCATTGGCAGCATAGGTAGCCCCCTTTATTTTCCCTGTTTTAGTAGTTATTTACAGCTTCTAGAAGACCTTCAAGTTGCTCCATCGAACAGCAGTCACAGCTGTCCAGAATTCTCTATTTCTGTGTCTTGCGATTTTCTACAGCTGTATTGTTTTGTGTTTGCTTTTTGAATGGTCAAAGGTACTGTTACAAGGGAGGAGATAGCTTCTAGAAAGTCCCTAGTAGCTGTCCTTTTATTTCCTAAGTTAGAAGTTAGAGACTTAGAGTTGGTTTTTATCTTGCATTACTATCTATTTTTGCATTACTTTCTAATTTGAGTTTAAGCTTCTATTTTGTAATTTCAGACCTCTGTATAAAGAGATGTTGCTGTAGACACATTTTACAATTGAATGAATGAAAGTTACTGCAGTTATTGCTTGCTCCCTCTCTTGAGAATGGAAGACAAACAACTGAGATAGCTGTGGGCGAGATGCCCTGGCTGAGATAGCCATTGTCCCACCCACAACTACCCATCTTCTTCTCTTTTTCTCTGCTTTCTTAGTTTCTCTTTATTTGTGCTTGTGAGAGTGAGGCTTATGAGTGTTTTGAAGCATCGATTAAAGGTACAGCAGCATCCATAGTTGCAGAACAACGAAAAGCCACAAATCAGCCATTGGTTTCTCAGAAGTTAGGGTTTTGAGGAGAATCGACAAGGCCTGTTTCTCAACTTCTGTCCAGCACTTTTGAAGACCCTTTGGAGGGATCAAGGGCCACCCAAGTTGGACACTTGACTAGAGTTTCAGCCCCTGCTGGGCTGTCAAACTCCAACCACAGAATTTCTCCCTGCTTCTGACGGACACCCAGCTTTGCCTGGGATTGCTAGCTGGGGGTGTTGTTGCTGAACTATTTTCCTGCTGTAAGGAATTTTCAGCATTATTTCTGGTTATTTCTTGACAGGTTTGACTATCCTTTTGGTCCTATTTTCTTGCTTCTATAAAGACTGATTTCTGAGGGTTCAGATTTGAATTGGTTTGGGCTATTTAACTATTGTGAGTTTGTTTACCTGGCGTAAACCTACTTCTACATTACTAAGCTAATACAAAAAGGAAATAAATCTCTATGTCCCTAAAAGGAAACAAATCTTTTAGCAATTGTCTATTCATTGTAGCTCATTGTTCAAGACATCAAAACAATAAAGGAAAATAGAAACTAGTATTAGCAGCATCTCATCCGAGCCAGCTGTCAATATTGGACCCCAAGGCACTGCTCACGTGAAAAGTACCTACGTGAACAGTATCAGCAATTTGGCTGGCCCGTTTGGAGAAAAATGTCTGGTTCAATGAATGAAACTGAACCAGATCGGAACCAAAATTGAGTCAGCATTCAACTCTCCTTTTGACAGCTCGATCTACATCATGATGTTCGCATTTTGAATTAACAGTTCCATAATTCATAACTGTTATTTTAGTATTCTATTATCCTTAGAATTTTGTTCGGAAAACTATAATGAAAACAACTTGTTGATTTTAGTGTCCACCTTCTCAAGGCCATCATGATAATAAGAAAACAAACTAAACAGGGCATACCTTGAATAAGATTATCTTGCTTGAGGAAAATCTCTCGGAGCCTACTTTGACCACAAGGATTGTATTTGAGATTGAACTTATCAAAACGATGAAATGTACTCTTGTCAGCATGGACATCCAGCAGATCTACATTAAGGTCATACCTGCTCCAAAGAAAAGGCAGAAAAGTTTCAAAAATATAACAATTTAACATAACGAACGGGAGTTCATCAAAGAATAAAGGATAATGTCATCATACCCAGTCAAATCCAAACTCTCAAAAACTTCTTTCAATGTCAGATATGTCCCATCTCGGAATATTACGACCTGACCAAAAATAATGGGACATTGCAGGGCCTCAGTTTAATAACAGTGCAGCTTTGCTTCAAATCCAAACAAAGATATGCTTAATGCTCGTATGTGGAGTGCCTTGAATTCAGTTATCATCAAAGTGCAAGAGAAAGTTACTTGCCTCAAGAGAGTAATGAGTTCACAACTATTTAGTCCTAAAGTACAATGCAAGGATAAAGTATTACAATCACCATCACAAGGAAATGTTGTTCATTACCTCATCAGGCTCTTTCCTCAACTTTGACTTAATAAACCTCAGAAGATGCTTCTGGTTCATGCAAGCTGAGTGATGAACATGAGTGTCGACTTTCCTGACATTATAGAAGTCCCTATGTGGTGCACTTTTCTGAGCAAGAAATTCTCTATCCGCATTAAGCATCAAATGAAGGTTGAATTTCTGGACACAGAGAATGATGAATAAAATCGTATATAACATCAACAACATTGGATCAGAGTCATTTCAAGTAACCAAGAACTTAAAAAATTAGGGGGGGGGGGGGGGGAATTAGCAGAGAAGTAATTACTTGTTCTAGAAGACCTAATCGATGGTGACACAAGGTTCGAATGTTCCCTGCAGCAATTATTCGTAGGATGTGATGCAGACCGGTAAAAAATGTTGTTGCATCAACAACAGGAAAAAGCTTCTCCGCCGCTGAAAAGGAAAGAATTAAGCATGGTAAAAAAATCCCAAAAGGCACTCCTGAATCACTAACAGTAATTAATACACATGAAAAGATTGGGCAGCATCTTACAATCTTTATTTGCATAGACATGAATAACGCCATCTTCCATCTGAAAATAATGCTGGAGGGGGGGGGACTAACTAATAAGAATAACAAATTCTAATTCCAAATTAGATGGAAATACAATAACGCATCATTTATGAGGTTTCAACAAATTAAGATAAACTTACATCAGTTTTTTCCTCAGATGTAACAGCAAATGGATTTGGATTAGGCTTTGGTGTGCTGGGATCAGTGATAACTTCTTTCTCCCAAGGAGCAACTGCTTCCCTGAACACATAACTTTCTCGCAACTCAAGGCATTCTTGAAGTACCAGGTAGGCCTCCGCTTCATCAGGGGATGGAACCTCTAATATCGATAACAATTAAAAAAAAAAAATTACTTCCCTCTGACAAAAAATAAATAAATAAATAAATCTCTGAAAGATTTCATTTCTGAAGTAGCCTGATTTCAAGATGTAGAAATAGAAGGGACATTAAGGCATTTTGAGAAAAAATAATAATTTTAGAGAGGGTTTTGATAACATGGTGGACGGAGACAAGGCAACTATTATTTCCGTTATCAGACACAATAAGTTTCTGGCTTCACTGATGAACTGCTCATTGCCTTGTTCCATTGGAACCCTAGGACAGAAAATGAGATGGCAAATCAGTTGGCTAGGCAAAGGGGTGGACAGATTGAGTTGGCACTTTTGAAATTCTTTACCTTTCGATGACTAGTCACCAGTCTTTGTATGTACTTTCATCTAGGGACGCTTTGGGTGATGATGCTTCATCTGTTTGTGTAATGTTCTCTAATTTGATTTTCATCAATAAAATTGCTATTATATACTGGGAGAAGGTGTCCGGAACTATTTGTCCGGTTGTCCCATAGGCTTCAATAGGCTGAAAAGAGCAAAAAATATCTCTGCTCGTAGAGTGGGATTCAAAGAAAGCCTATAACATTATTTTGAGGATCAATATTAGATCTCAATCACCAATGCCTCTTCTACCTTATTTTCTATTTTCCTATTTGTTTTTTTTACTCAATACTTTTGTGCTACACAGCTGGTGAAACAGCTTCTGTACACTCAAGTCAAATAAAAAGTAAACAAAATCCCCTTTCAGTTACAAAACATAGAATAGTCAACATTTTGCAGGGGCACAGACATATAAAAACAGGTGGAGAATTCAATTTTCAAATACCCTACAGTTTCCTATTAAGACTTCAGAGGTTTCTGTAATTTGAGAAAGAGAACAAAGGATACTCCTCCCACCCCTCCCCCAAAAAATGAAATAGAAAGAGAGTTATCATTACCAGTTGGGTTAATTTTAAGTCGCACAAAAGTTTCCTGTTCTGGCTCTTTCCGCAGAATATCAGCTGCCACAGGGTCAGGCTGCACACCATGCAGGTCACCAGACACACTATGGGATCGAATCATGCTGGCAGCTATAGGCTTCTGCTCAGTATTAGCATTCAGGTGATCTGACAGATTTTGACCCTGTTCATGGAAGGTTTAAGTACAATCTCATTAGTTCATAAGGACATACAATAAAGATAAGAACTGTGAGAATATGTTATACTACATACATAAACAGACAAACCAGGCAGGTAATGTAATGAGAAACTACTAAAAAAATCAACATCCATTATGTTGCCAATGTAGGAAATCATGTCCTCCCATGTGCTGGAGGGATCCATCAGTGTCCCCACCTTTCAGGGACAAGATGATCTATTTTTTACTTGCCCTCGTTGATGGCTACACTTGTAACTTATTTTTGGTTGCCTCTGCTCTATTTTCATATCCTTCTCCATACAAATCTTAACAAGCCAATGTGGCAGCTGTGAAATCCTGTCAGAATGTTCCATTGAAGTCACAATTGCCACCCCCTTGTTATGATGTTCCATTATATTGGAGCCGTTTACAGCCAAACACCAGTTTCATACTTCCCTAAAGAGATGACTAAATGATCTCAATATATTAGTGTTGAACTCAGGCCATCACTGAGAGGGATATGAATCAGTGACACAAGTCTCAAAAAAACTTCTCGTCACTTCGGCGAATCTCACACGTTGAGCTGACACACATTCACCACATCCATATTCAGAGCACAAAGAGCAACAACAACAACAAAAAACTCAGCCTTATCCCAACATAATGGGGTCGGGTAGATGGATCCAATAAAAAAGGCAACAAAATAGGAAAAAAGTCCACATAGAGTTGGGGAGGGGAGAAATGAAAGGATGAAAGATGACAGTAAGAGGAAATGATGCAGATTAATAGCCAAACTATGCTTGTTTTATTAGGAATAAGCCTAGGTTTGGGTTCCATACATGTTGGGCCTTTGATCCCATGTGTTTTAAGTGTAATTGACCACTTTTATGGATCTAAAGGGGGGGCTCTAAGATTGAGTACGGGATTACTAGTTAGTTTCCCTTTTAGTTGGGTTTGATTTGAGTTATATTTGTTTCCTTAGGAGTCAAGTTATTAATTGTTAGTTTCCTTTTTCATTTTTTAGTAACTACTGTATTAGAAGAATATTTGGTTTCCTTTTTGAGGAACCTTCTACTTTGTAATTCCCTCCCCCATCATTATTATAAATAAAGGAGAGCTCTCATTACTGGAGCCACGATTTTAAAAACAAAAAAAAAACTCTGCTGCTGCTGCAATGTCTCTGCTGAGATGCTTCTTGTGTTTGATCAAGAACAATGGGGCTGGCGTTTGATCTGGTCAACACTTTGTGGTGAGAAGCCTAGGTGGTTCTACAAGTGTTTTCTTATTCTTCTTTCAAGTATTTTCAAACTCTATTTTCAAGGATCTGCTGCTGCTAATCGACTCAGGTATTACTCTTCATATTTTGCCCAGAAAACCGCCCTTTTCTGTGCAATCGGCCCTGTCTCCTGTAGTTGCTAGAGGCCTCTGTTAAGGCTGATATTCTAGTAGATTGTTCTTCCCCACCAAGGTGAAACTCGATCCAATTTATGGGCCATTCTGACCAGCCGATTGGAAGCTACATAAAATCTCTTGGTTTTGTCTTCTAGTGATCTCTCTTGGCCAGAACTGTGATCGATTGGACTGGTTTGATTCTTGCTGTTGTGTTAAACTTTGGTTCATGGATTACAGTTGTTTTGAATCCCATTGAACTACTTTCAGTCCCTAGTTTAGTTCAAAAGGTTTTGCTGCTGGTTTGACCTGATTAGTACTGCCATATTGAAGTCCATAGTCTGTTGGACTATCTTATATTATTCTAATTTTTTGTTATGTTCTTGGGTTGGTTATAGTTGTTCTTAGATTAAAAGATCCTGAAGCTGAGACTTGGTTAGACCCCTTATGTGTTCTTCAAAAGTAGGTTGCTCTACAGGAACCCTCTGTGGTGCTCTCCGATTAGGGATAGGTCTCCTGTTAGCCAACTGAGTAGTTACATTCAATGGGCCTTCCACTTCAGGTGGTGTATGAGAGCCACGGGTAGGTTGGGTCTCCACAGTCAATAACCTTTCATTCATAACTTGTTGTTTAGTCCGCAAGGCTTACTGTTCAGCCTTCAGTTCAACTTTCATATTCTGTAGCATCTCCATAATAGTAGCTAAGGTGGGAGTGTTGTTCTCAGCCATCCTTTGATACCACTTGATGTAGACTAGGATAAGGGTCTAACAAAGTCTCAGCTTCAGGATATTTTAATCTAAGAACAACCATAACCAACCAACAACATAACAAAAAATTAGAATAATATAAGATAGTCCAGCAAGTAATCGACTTCAATATAGCAGTACTAATCAGGTCAAACCAGCAGCAAAACCTTTAGAACTAAACCAGGGACTGAAAGTAGTTCAATGGGATTCAAAACAACTGTGATCCATGAACCAAAGTCTAACACAACAGCAAGAGTCAAACCAGTCCAATCGATCTCAGTTCTGGCCAAGACAGATCACTAGAAGACAAAACCAAGAGATTTTATGTAGCTTCCAATCGGTTGGTCAGAATGGCCCATAAATTGGATTGAGTTTCACCCTGATGGGGAAGAACAATCTACTAGAATATCAGCCTTAACAGAGGTCTCTAGCACTTACAGAAGGCAGGGCCGATTGCACAAAAAAGCGCAGTTTTCTAGGCAGAATATGAAGAGTAATACCTGAGTCAATTAGCAGCAGCACATCCTTGAAAACAGAGCTTGAAAATACTTGAAAGAAGAATAAGAAAACACTTGTAGAACCACCCAGGGTTCTCACCGCAAGGCGTCGACCAGATCAAACACCAGCCCCATTGTTCTTGATCAAACACAAGAAGCATCTCAGCAAAGACATTGCAGCAACAGCAGCAGAGTTTTTTTTGTTCTTAAAATCGTGGCTCCAGTAATGAAGGCTCTCCTTTATTTATAATAATGATGGGGGAGGGAATTACAAAGTAGAAGGTTCCTTAAAAAGGAAACCAAATATTCTCCTAATACAGTAGTTACTAAAAACTGAAATTATAAACTAGTTGAAAAAGGAAACTAACTACTAATGACTTGACTCAATTAATAACTTGACTCCTAAGGAAACAAATATAACTCAAATCAAACCCAACTAAAAAGGAAACTAATGAAAAAGAAAACTAACTGGTAAGCCCGTATTCAATCTTAGAGCCCCCCATTTAGACCCATAAAAGTGGTTTATTACACTCAAAACACATGGGATCAAAGGCCCAACATGTATAGAACCCAACCCTAGGCTTATTCCTAATAAAACAAGCCTACTTTGGTTATTAATCTACATCAGGAAAGAGGCACAGCCCACACACGTCAAAAGAAGCTCAGCTACTTGGGTCGGCAATATGGATCCTTGCCCTCCAATAGGCTCTATCCAGGGTCATACTTGGGACAAGACCGAGACTATGTATGTCATTCCTCACCACTTCAGCTATGGTCATTCTTGGCCTGCCCCTAGCTTTCTTAGCTCCTTCAATCTGAATCAAGTCACTCTTCCTTACAGGGCCGTCCTTAGGCATCCCTTGAACATGACCATACCACTTTAATCGGCATTCACGGAGCTTGTCGTTAATGGGGGCAACTCCCAAACCAGCTCTACTATGTTCATTCCTTACTTTATCCTTCCTAGTTATCTTGCACATCCATCTTAACATCCTCATCTCAGCTACACATAGCTTCTCTATTTGACATTTCTACTATACAACATGGTCACACAACAGTCCTATAGAATTTTCCCTTGAGCTTCAAAGGGATAAGCCGGTCACAGAACACTCCGAAAGCACCTCTCCACTTCATCCATTCCACTTTGATTATATGTAGAACACAATCCTCTATGTCAACTTTTTTATTTATGGTTAACCCCATATATTTAAAGTAGTCACGTTGTGGAATTTCTCTCTCCTCAATTTTTACCAAATCGTTATGCATCATGGAATGGCTAAAATTACACATCATATACTCCGTCTTCGATCTACTAATCATAAAACCTTTTGTTTCCAAGGTTGATCTCCATAGCTCCTTAGAGTTAATTCCTGCTTTATTCTCAGTAAGACAATGTCATCGGCGAATAGCCGAAGAGCATACACTAGGAGACCTCGTCAAGGATGCTCTTGGTTAACTCATCCATGATAAGTCAAAATAAATAGGGGCTTTACATTGATCCTTGGTGTAACCCAGTTATAACTAAAAATTCTTTGTCTTGGCCTCTCACAGATCTCACGCTAGTCACCACACCTTCATACATGTCCTGAATTATATCCACATATGTACTCAACACCTCTCTCTTTACTAGGACATGCCGAATTAAATCTCTAGGAACTCTGTCGTATGTTTTTTCTAAGTCAATAAAGACCATGTGGAGATCCTTCTTGTGGGCAAACCACAAAGACATCCACAACACAAAGTATCTGTGTTTTGCCAGTGTAGCTACGTCCACGATGCAAACGACCATTTGGGCTACAACCCGAATCCAGCCTAAGTATAATGCACAATACAAATTGCTTTTAGTGACATCCACTGCAAAGAGCACCAACCCCCAATTTGTGGGGCACCCACCACAAAGGAGCACCAACAGCACCAAACCCCTAGATTTATGTAGCACCCAATACAAAGGAGCACCAACCCCCAACTTTATGTGGCACCCACCACAGAGGAGTTACAGCCCCTGTGTCAAGCATCCATTTGATAGCTTACAATAACAGTGTGGTACAATCAAATGGCATATGCAAATGCCCCCAACAAGCTCCAAACAATGATTGGCATTTCATCAAACAAGGATTTTCTCCTATAGTCTTAAGACACATACAAATATGTGAATGTACACAAAGAGATTACCTACAACAAGGATTTTCTCCTAGTTTCCCATTCCCAAGCTTCACCTCAACACATGTAGGGCTTCAAAACACCTTTCTTGATCAAACTAAACCCTTCTTGTGCCTTCTCCACAAGCCCTAGGTTTGTTGAGGGGCTCATATCGTCTTCTCTTCACAACCCTTGATGTTCTCTTGCAATGCTTGAAGAATCCCTCTCAATAGTACACAATCAATGAACAATGTAGGGGCAATCTTCTAGGGCTTTCACCTTGCAGCTATTTCTCTTCTCTCAAGTGGGGTGTGTTCTTCTTTTTCTCATATGCATGTAAACCTTTTTATAAGCAAAAGACATTTTGGAAGCAATAAAACATGTGCCCTTAGTCGACCTTCAGTGGCCTTGGATTGACACCCATTGAGGCTTAGTCGACATTGACCAAGGGTCGACCAAGGCCCAGGCGGCGTTGATTGTGGCACATTGATGGTCGACCTGGGTGTACTCATGGTTGATACCCTCAGTGCTGCCAAGCTCCTTTTCTCTTCTCTTCCGCTTGCAACTCTCTTCTTCACACTAGCCACTCTCCATTTGTACATAGGCCAAAGTACGGGTGAGTGTGTTGGCCAGCTGAATGTGTTGACAACAATGACAACAAGCATGGTGCACTTTGCTTAAAAATCGGTTAATCTGCACCACTCTCATCATCAATGTAGTCTCGATGTATCACAACCGTATATCACAAACCCTCTCATGCTTTCCTTGCTAGATGATTCAATTAATTTTAGTATAAATCAATTGTACCATAAATCTTCAAATGGCAAGATTCATCTTGAGAAAGGAGAAAATATAAAGAACAATGCCATTAAAGGGTCTATCCAGCATGAATGCTCTATGCTTGAATAAGATCCATTACAAAATACTGATCTCCATGATCTATTCTTCTTCATTAGTTGATCAAGCTGGTTCAAAACTTCCCTATGAAAGCCTGTCACAATCCTTCCACCAAGGTACCAAGTATCGATATGCATTGACCGTATTGGTCTGACACGTATCGATTGTATTGGTCCAATAAATATCGAATTTTGGCCTTTCGATATGATACACCACAAAAACATGGGAGAAAAACAGGAAGGCATGTGAATCAAAATGAACCGTATCGGTCGATATGACTAGATATGGGTTGATATAGATTGATACACAACCGCTGTATTAATAGGTTGATACACAAAAACTGTATTGAGACACCGCACACATTGCCGTGCTTTGTTTCTAGCTTAAGTTTTAGGCTGAGAAGAATTTCTCAGATTCAGCCGATTCTGCTTGGATCATCCCAAGACTTTGTGGGTTGTGTCTCTACCCTAGGGTGACCAAGGGTGTAGAATTTGAAGTGGAAAGACTATGCTAGGAGATCTGAATTGAGTTTCAGACCTGAGTTTTCTAATGCCTCTAGGTTGTTATTCTATGAATTACTATTAATTTATTGGTTGCCTTTTTAGGTTTATCTATTGATCCCAGGACGACTAGAAGTGGAGAAGCTATTCCTAAATTTTGAAGTTGATTAGTTAGTAAGGTTGGGTTGGGTTCTGGACAAAATTTCTATGACTGGTTGTTTTGGTTGCGAAATTTCATTTATTTACAATTAAGGACAGCATTATATATATTTGTTTAAAAGCTCACCTACTCCAAGTTATTTATAAATCATCCCCTATTTTGAAGTCTAATTTCAGAAAGCCCCTCCTCTTCAAGAATATTTATTTAATCACCCCAGATTCTGTTCATACTTTTCTTAAAGGATCTAGAAATTCAACGAAATTATAGAATTCCCAAGGGTTTTATGTCATCTGTTGTATAGATATTTTTTTTTTTTTTTTTTTTTAAACCTCCAATTGGAATTTCTGTTGTACACTTTTTAATTAGGGATAATTTCTAAAAAACTAATAAAATATGAAAATATGGAAAATATTACATTTCTATGGTTAGATATAAAATTGGTTGAATTTTTATATGTTGTCAGTCTTGCATTGATCTATGACTTGGGTGAATCCCATAAATATTTAGAAATTCTTGAATATTTTATTTTTCATTCTAATTCATAAAATTAACAAATAGTATAATAAGGGAAAAAATTTAGTCTGTTTCTCAAATGGTCTAATATATATATTTTTTTAAATGTCAATAGATAATTTATGATACTCTTGATTGATTTGTGAGTGTTTTAATTGTTCTCAATCCCTCAAATTTTTATGTATTGTTTGAAAAAAAAAACATAAATTTGCCCTTTCTATGATCTTCAAATGATCTGGAAAAAAAAGAAGAAGAAGTTCATGTGCTTAGTAAGCTTTGCATGTTTGATGTTTCCATTTATATCTCAAGTGTATCCAACATGTCTTAGTGTCTCTCGATATGTCTGATACGCTGCCTGCTACTGATACTCGATACCTTGCCAGCTGCATAACCAAAACCTAGTCCGTAAATAGCTTTTCTGGTGAAATGTATATTATAGAATATATGGGTGATACAAAGAAAGAACTCAGGTTGCTGGCCTGTCAATTGAAATTGAGGTTGGATTGACTCTTGCCTCTGCACATCCACCTTCCTTGTGACCATTCAAAAGAATCATTTATCAATTATTGGAGCTCCTGCTAGTGTTTGCACAACAAGTCTTTCAGACCAAAAGCATAGGAGAGTGAAATTTAACAGACTATTTAACAAAATGAAACCCATGTGATGAACTTCACAGAAAAGCACTTTAGAGGGAAAATGTAATCTCTAATAAAAGGGTGTCTAGGGGTTTCCAGTTTCTAATGTCTAGAGAGCTGTAAAGAGAAAGAAGTATCTCTCAGGGAGAGAGCCTCAAAGTCAAATCAAGTTCCACTTTAAGCAGGGAACTAAGAAACAATCAGAAAAGAACATGGGGAGGTTTTCAAATCCCTGGGATTCTGTCCAGTGGAGAAAATTTGTAAGTGAGGAATAAAAAACTTGAAAGGAAAGGATCCAAGTTATTTTTTTCTTACTTTAGAAGTTTGGGTCTATTTTCACAATTTCTTTATTTGTTAAACAGCCAGATCACGTAGATTAATTTATTATTGAAGTCACAAGTCAGCTAGGGTCATGTCCTGGTAATTTTATGAATATTGAATAATTTCCACACATTTCTTTGTACACCGTTTAAAATTAGGAGTTAGCCAAAGAGGAAGTTCTATTCATTTATTTATTTGGGTTGGGTCAATATTTATGATTTTCCAAATCACCTTCTGGAAAGAAAATGCCTACTTCCATTTTCTGTTTTTACTTAAACAAGGGCATTAGTTGTCATTACACACACATGGGCCAAGCTCCCTGCATTACTGAAAAATAAAAAAATAGCAAAAATGCAATATGTTTCTTAAGAGCTGGGAGAATAGGATTCCCAACATGTACGTGTGTATACAAGAGATAACCATGCACAAAGCCAAGATAACCATGCACAAAGCC
This sequence comes from Macadamia integrifolia, assembly GCF_013358625.1. Classification (NCBI taxonomy): domain Eukaryota; kingdom Viridiplantae; phylum Streptophyta; class Magnoliopsida; order Proteales; family Proteaceae; genus Macadamia; species Macadamia integrifolia. Next base: position 275,852 of record NW_024870636.1, read on the forward strand.
ACATGCATGATGAACTTACAGCATCTCCATTAGCATGCAAATAGCTATTGTCCAGTTTAGAATTGTCAGTCAAGTTATCCTCTTCATCGGATCCTTCTATGCTCTCAAAAGCACTAGCACTAGCAACAGGAGACTTGGGAGAAGTCGGTCTCATAATATGTGCACCTCTCTTAATTGAGCTTGCTCGTCCAGCAGATTGTCCTGAAACGGTAATTGTTCTAATGTAAATCCACAACTAGGCCATGACAACAAACAAATCCAAAAGATTTTCAAGAAGATGAATATGGATCATTTCTTTCATAAGTAAAGGAACTTTGCTCAAAACAAGGGTAAGGAACCTCAATAGATTCCTCATTTTTCTTTACAAGGGCAAACAACAAAGTATTACCAGTAAGTACAATTTCTTGAAAGCATCGGGATAATAGCTGTTAGTTAATGCTGACCAGTCAACCATTTAGAAAGGCATTGGCTCAAAGATGCACTCATAATGCCATTTGTATAATCTACATGTCCTAATCAACCCATTCTGATTTACAATGCTAGCCACACAACTTAGGAAATTTTAGTACACCAAATGAAAGGTAGAAAAGGATCAAATCATTTTGCACCATGTGAGAGTAATAAATATATGCTACAGCTAAATTTTGTCAAGGGAAAACTCCATGGCAATGTCTACAATGTTTCTTGTTCTTAAAGTAACATAATACATGGATTAGTATGGAATGACACTTGTTCTCGTAACCCCAAACTGCGGTAGCATAAAGGACATGATCTACTCTACTGAATATTGAGCAGGAATAGTTTTGAACTTCAGTTTGCAACACAAAAGAACTCAGTCCTCCAAGATGTAGCTATTGGTAAATCTCACTCATCTAAATGACAGAATTAAAGATGAACAAATTAAGAAGAGCAAGTAGTCAGAACACAATAATCATCAACAGAAGGAAAAAAATATGCCAAAGAGGGGGAAGTTAAGATTATGAGAAAGCAAAAAGATCAACAAGTCAAAAGAGGTGTGAAACTTTATTCACATACTGGAGTACTGCAGCAAACAAGCATCTGCTAAAACAAAGGTATAACCTATTGACTATTGTACAAGTAAGCTAGATAATATTTCAATGCTTTACCAGACATTTATACTAACAAAGCTTATTGCAACTACTGGGTTCAGCTACATGAATCCTGTTCTGCCAATCCAATTACCAATTCACACAGCACACTACCTACAGTGAATACAATCAGACCAAAATCCCCAAAAACAGATGCAGTCTCACCAGCCACCCCCTGGTTATCCAAAGCCTCCCACTTGCACCATATCACCCTTGATCAGTGTTACATTTACTGGTCTTTGTTGCACACACGCCAACTGTCTCAACCAACTATTCTCATTCTGCTGGTGATACTTCTAAGTTACCTGAATGCCACCATTTCTGATTTGCTACATATCCATCAACACAATGCTAAGTGTTTTTAGTTATTTCCACTCAGCTGCACAGGAACCAATTTCCCCTCTCCATCTCCATATCCCTGTGCTAAATCCTGAATCCATAATGGCTCCAAAATGAGAAGGAAGAAACTAAGTTCTTGGCGGAGTTTCTTAAGATCATGCAATTGGTTTTTCTAGGATGAAACGAATAGCAGGAACTTCAGACAATTCACTTTCATAAAACAAAAAAATGCTGCAAAATTCTAGGCAAACCAACTAAACTACATTCAATAAATAACATATAGAAAGGAAACCAGATAATATGAATGTTTAAATGAAAGAAGCCTAAAACCATTCCATTAAGCACATGTAGAACTTTTAAGATGATGATGGTCATAATGATAACTTCAATCGACCTCACAAGATAATATCAAACCCTTTGTAGAGTGAAACTGCCGACTTAACCAGAGTAAAATCCCTTTTTTCTTCTCATTATAGTGGCATGAAGTATTTCTCATGCTATATTTCTCCTAAGTGCTCAACATGGTAGACTTCCAAGAGAGAGAAACGAAAGGAGAACTGATGGATATAGGGCTCTGTCAAATCAATGTTTAGTGGTCTAAAGAAACGAGGGTTACAGAGAGCCAAGGATGATATGTAAAGCCAACACGATATTGCGAAATTCTCTCAGTCAGTTAATGCTGTATTTTCAAGCTAAACTCTACGCCTCTATCTGGTCTCTACCCTGTTGGCTCTACGCTGACAACAACTACATAGTGCAAAGATAACTGCTCCAATGCTCCGAACTAGATGAAAGGTCCCGCTCACAACTTCCAGTTGGTAAGCATTTGTTCTTTGAGAAGATCAATTTCCAAAAATCTTCAACCAAGTGACGAGAAACGAGCCATTTAATCGAATCTGACATAACTCGATCACTCTTCCAATCAATCTCTCCATATATAAAAACACAGCGGCGAATTCAGAAAGTCTGATACATTAGAAATGCTTAGAAACAACAAATGCAAACGATCCTACACCTTCCATTGATAACCATTAAAACGTCAAATTATGACGAAGCTTCGCTCCGGAGAGAAGTCCGACAGGTACACATACCTTCAGGCAGCGTGTGCAAACGAGGCAACCCTGCCGGAATCGGAAGATTCCGGTCATCAAAAGAAAGAGGACCGTTCCGCATCTCCTCCCCGTCACCATCAACAGAAGCAATCATCGTAACATCAGGCAACGAAGCCGAAGTCCGACGATAACCTGATCCCTTCCGCCGCGCATGGCTCCTTCGTTTCTCACCATACTTCCTGAAATGCTGAGGCGAGTCACCTCTCTCCACCGCCTCCTCATCACCATCTCCTCGCTCAACCGTCTTCGCAAATTCCAGCAACTGAGTGAGAGTTTTCCGATGCATGTAGTATGCCGACACCGCCACGAACGACGCTCCAACTAGCGCCGCCATGGCCAGATGCAGAGCATAAGCATCCATTTCTCTCCAACTCTAAATCACAAACACGCAGTCTCTGTCTCTCTCTCTCTCTCTCTTCCTCTGTATCTCTCTGTTCAATCTGGTCCGTGAGTGTAGACTTGAAACCCTAAACACTACGATGTTGAAGACAATGGGATTGAATGAAATGGCAAGAGAGCGAGAAGGCTCTCTGCATTATTTAGAAGAGCTCGCGAGGTCCGTTTTGAGTATTTATAGAGGAAAGTGGAAAGAGGAGAAGACATATTCGCTGCTGTGTTATCAGTCGACTTGCATCATCAGAATCCATCACCGTTTTCACTTTCTTTTTCTTTTTGTTTTTCTGAAGGTAAAACGATCGTTATGCTGCCATTGTACAGATTCTTTTATAAAATTTTCACATAAAAAATAATGGTACGTGGAAAGTAGATTTCCAAAAAGGTAATGCAGTGTGCTTTGCACAACGCGAAAGGCAATCACCACTCATAAGCGGGTAAGGTGAACATTTTCGTGGCCCTAGTGAAAATGTTGCCTAAAATAGTGACTCATGGTTTTGGGTATTGGTATCCACTCGTATCGGTTTTGCATGTTGCTGATCCCAAATCAGGGGTATTTTTGATACAGGCAATCTGATACCACGATATTGTAGATTTTCTATATGGCCAATACCCCATCCAATACGGTGCATTAAAACCATATAGTGAACCCAATTGGACCCACATGGATGATACCATCTTTTAATTTCTCATTGGTGCAACGTGTAAATTCTTTCTTACATTGACCTTGTATGAATTTTCTATTTGAGAAAAGACTAGGTATGTTGGCAATATATCCAATCTATGCCTATCTCTCTTACTCCCATTGAAAAAATCTCCTTATGCCCCTCGTATTTGGATTTGGATCCTTTGTGAAGCAAGAGAATGTTTGGCGAATATCCAATACCTAGAAATGCCTTGGAATGAGTGCACCCACCTTGGGCTCCGTGCTTAAGCGTTTTTTGCCATTAGATGTGCGTCAGATGCCTTGTTGTGTCACAGAGGAATTCAATATCTTCTATCCCAACTCTCCTATTGGTTGAGTCACAAACTCTAAGAAAACTTACCATATACCTGACATAGAGAGGATAAAATAATCGCCCCGCCTCTCATGAAAAGTAAAGAAACCTATCCCATTGATTTTTTACACACGTTCCCATTGTTGATGCACGCTGCCTTTCAGGCGAACCAAACCCTCCCGTTTTTTGAGAATTATTTGCCGTAGTTTAGTAAATTTTGCATTTATATTCCTTTTGTTTGATTAAAAATGAGGTTAGGACTCAGGAATAAAGATTGAAGTGGGAGGTGGAACCCTTACTTGGTAGTGGTGGGGCCATGAGGGGAACACGGCCGAACAAAACAAGTGTCGGTTTGTGATAAGCAGATAAGGCAAAGGTCGTCGTGCAAATGGGAAGTGGTGCCAGCCTCGTCATTTTCATGGTAATCGATGCGATTTATTCTGGTGGGACTGTCCCCTTTTCATGTACTGCCACGACAATACTTAATAGTTAATACACTTGAGTTTCTATTCTGTACTCCGCGCAGTTTGCAAGGCCCATGCAACCCCTTTAAAAGAGGGATTGTTGAGTCATTATAACCTACTCTAGCCCTATTAGCTGTAAAGCCTATAATCTACTTGCCACTGAGATTATCTTTATATATATTATAATTATAATTGCATCCATCATAGAAAACACATAAGAAATTGTTATGAGAATGCTAAATAAGCCCTAAGGCCATTTAATACTACTTTCTGTAAACCTTGCAAGACGCCTTTGAAAAAATATATATATATATATACCTGAAAAAATTAAAATAAATAAAAAACTGTTGGAGTTAAAACTGTTGGAGTTTTAAGTTTCAAAACAATTAGTCTGTATAGTAGTTAAAGTACACATACATGTATGAATATCATGCAAGGGATATACTTATACATATGGATACATACAAGGGACACACCTATATGTACTTACACTGACACCTATAAAGAATAGGTACATCCTTTGTATGAAGGGACATATACATATAGATAATAGGTGTATTCTTTGTATGAAGGGACATACTTGTACATATAGGTATTTGTAGATGTACAAGTACATTTGGGCCTATAAATACCCACTGTCTACATGCCAGAAAAAAATAACAAATCCTGAGAGTAATGTTTGTCTTGTACATTATATCTACTACGTTTTTTAGTTACTTAGTATAGCTTACGGACTCCCTTCGTTAATCACACTTGGGGGTGCAAACTTTGTGATTATGGGGTGATTTTATCTTGGAAGTAAAATAGCAAGTCGACCCTGTATGTACAAATTATGGGCTCTTTAACACCTTAAGGAAAGTATCTTATACGACTTCACCCTACTGTATGTACCTACATTCGAAACTTTCTATTGTTTCAACTCTGTACCTGATACAAAGACTACATATTAAAAGTAAGTACATCATCTATCATTCATTTCAGATAAGTTTAACAGTACCCCTTTAATAATTCTATTACAACAGAAACGCCTTTGGCCTTGGATGTTGTTCAAGTAAATTTAAATAATGCCATTATGATGGGAAGAGATGTAGGTGTTCAAGTGATTTCTTAGCTCTTTGTCGATACTTATGGATTTAAAGACATAAGAAGAGAACACCTTTTCCTGCTCAAATTGCAGCAAGAAATTCTCTTCGTATAGTAGTTGATCAAGATATGTAATGAACAGAAGTCGTGGTAAAGGGTCTAGGTCTCGGAAGAGATGCAACATTATGATACATTCCTAGAAGTAGTATAAACATAGTTCATGTAAAACCATGGAACATAGAAGCACAATGAAAATTTAATATAAATAGTTCAACAAAAGTCCAACCACAACCATCACAAATTAGAATTGGGTGATCCCTAGATATGAATATTTGATATTTAGTCATAGACATTAAGACAGAATCACATATTCATCAGATAAAAGCAAAGTTTTAAAACTTGGGATCAATCTCAATCAGATCATTCAAGATTGGATTGGATCAGATGGATTTACCTCTATTTAAAAATGTTTTATAGAGTTTTTTTACCTTACCTTTCTAGTTGATCGGTATTGGATTGAGATTAACTGCTATTGAACAAATTCGGACGATTTTGACCAATCTAATCTAATACATTCCAAATTTTAAAATCATAATTGAAAGAGGATCAAATGAGAGAGTATAATCAACAACCTACTTATAAATGATCCTAACAATATGAGATGGTGAAAGAGAGTGGTTGTGGAAAGCACAATTATTACGAAAGAAGAACAAACCAAAGATTCAAAAGATCACACAAAGAAAGAAGATCGAAAATATTTTGTGCATATTCTTAATGGCCCTGAAACACAAACAGAAACAATATTTTTTTTGGGGGATGGGGGATGGGGGATGGGGGATGGGGGATGGGGGAGGGGGGGAGGAGGGGGGAGGACAAACGCTAGTGTGATTCATTTGTTGTTCTACAAAAATGACAAAAAATATGAACAAAGAAACTTAATAAGCTTTTCTATGGTGGCTAAACCGTCATTCAATGTCTTCCAAAAGGACTCCTTGAACCGATGATGAACCTTCAGTTTCCTTACAAGATCTAAGTAATCCTTCTACGCTAATGGTACATAACATTAACCTCACTTTTGATAAAGACTTTAACTTTTATTAATCTATTGGCTATATGATACTCACTAGGGATTCTGAAGTTTCTTAAAACATGTACCCGAGGCTCATTGCAAATGTATATAAAAGATTGACTAGTAACTCTTTGACAAACTAATTATTTAAGAAGAGGAAGAATCTTACACTCCTATCCTAAATAAAGAAACCTTTTTTATTTACCATCCTATGGTCAATAATGGTAGAGTTAGGGTAATAATTAGCCTTAATAATTACTCTTACCCATAAATCTTGTGGTTGAGTTAATAACCTCCACACCATATTGACAACAATGCTTTATTATGAAGAATACAACTTCTAAATCTGAGTGTGGCTCAGATTCTTGTACCAAAATCATTCTTGTACAGTTGGGTGGATTTCATCCGTGTAGATCAATCCCATATAAGAATGATTCTCATAGAAGGACTTGATCGGCTAAAAAGTAAATTGAAATATCAAATAGGCACTTTATTCAAAGCCAACTGATCAAAAAACCAAAATAAATAGCAAGGGTCAAGAGACTTACCCATCTCCCTTGGACACAAGTGTCTAGTGGTCCTCATAGATGTCTCCCAAGGTACCAAGCTGCCACCTCATTCAGACCCTCGGACATCGCCCAGGTGGAAGGCTCCCTTTCATTGCTCAGATTGTTCACAACGATTTTTTTCACAAATGTACCAAGTATATCGAGATAGATTGTCATTTTGTTCGTCATCATTTGATTATGGTTCTCACTCCTCCTTTTTATTCCATCAGTGCATCAACCTACAGATTTGTTTACCAAAACATATTCTCTTGGTTGTTTACGTTTGTTAGTGTCCGAACTCAAATTAATTTTCTTTGATCCACCTTGAGTTTGAAAGGGGTGTTGGTTCAATTAAGGGTGTCAATTTCAAACCGAAATCAAATACCAAAATTGAATCGAGCCGAATTAATCGGATTAAACCGAACCAAATTTGTTCGGCTCAAATTCGGTTTGAATATGTGAGTAGGGTATTTGGTTCGGATCGTTTCAATTTAGGGTGTTAGAAGCATCGGTTTGAACCGAAACCGAACCAAATTGCTCTTTTTTTTTTTGTGGTAAGTGTTTTTTGCAATTTATCATCACATATTTACAAGCTAAGATAATTTGTAGTTAGCAATGGCCATAAGGCCTATAACTTTAGCCCATTATGGCCTTTGTCCATCATAGTCATGGTTCAAAAGTGGAACCATTTTCATAACCGAATTAAGATTGAGGTATAAAACCGAATTAAAATTGCATATCAGAACCGAATTGGAACCAAAATCGAACCAATCCAAATTGAATCAGTTTGAGTATCTAAATGGGGAACCGAGTCATTTCTCGGTTCGGTTATGGTCCACCTTATCATCATTTGGAACTGAACCAAAACCGAACCGAATAACTGAAACTGAACCGATTGACACTGCTAGGTTCAGTAGGGGTGTCAATCGGTCAGGCTAGGCCAGTCTCGGTCGGGCCTAATCGGGCTTGGCTAATTTCTAGGGCTGCAACTTGAACGTCCGTTTAGCTAGCACGGGCATAGTACGATTGATAATCAAGCCGATCGGTCTCGGGCTTTAATTGGGCTACCATAAACGGGCCTTAATTGGGTTATTTAACTTTAAACGGACTTTAACATGTCATCTTTAAGATATTTTAAATGTGCTTCAAAGGAATACCAATAAAATGAGGCAAATATGAGTATAGCAAAGAAAGATCCCATAGTTAAAATAGATTAAGGCAAAGATGGAAGTAACTAAGTTACTAAGGTACTCGGTCTGTAACCCAACATAACTCAAATCAATTAAACTGTGCCTACACAACCCAAATTGAGCAAGTTTAAATCAATTAAACTACGTTTGAAAAAAATGAAAGTTTAGATAACAATCACCACCATCTCAATTGTACATATCACATGGCCTTAGCACTAAATACAAATAGTATTAAAAAAAAATAAAAATACAAGTAGTATTAAAGAAGTTGGGCTAGGTCGGACTTAAATGGGTCGGTTCAAGTCGGACTTGTAAATGTGTCGGGCCGGTAGGGCTAGATGGCTGCACCATGTATTACCTGTTTACAAACGTGTCGGGCTTTATTAATCGGGCCTACCGGTGTGGGCCTGGAATTGACACCATTCTTTTTCCTTGTATTGAGTTTCTTTATCTGTATATTGTCATATTAGCTGATGCTCGATCTTGTGTACTTATACTCGTTTTAAAGATAAACATCAATTTTTCTATAGTTAACATATACAATTAAAGGTTTGGGTCATCAAGATAAAGCCATTATTGAGATTGAATAAAAAATACTGAGTTGTTTAGGGAAGCCTCCTTAATTTGGCCATGTAAAATGTTTTTCCTATCTAAGTTGATGATGCGATTTACAAAAAAATGTAGGACATCAAGTAAAAGTTAGGATGTCATTTGGCTCGGTTTTGACTAATTGGTTTGATTCAAGATACAATATTTAGAAACTAAAACTGAACCAAAACGAGAATAGAAACCTTTTTCAAAACCAAAACTGAATCGACTCAGTTCAATTTTTATTCGGTTTCATATTCGATTCCTTGTTCATTTTTATATTCACTTAAGATCATATTTTAAGTGTTTTAGGCCAACTTTTACATTTCCACCAACAAAAACACCCTTATTTGGTGCGGTCATAATCCACCAAACTTAATTCAAACATTAAAAATAAATAGGATTTGTCATTCACATTCATTGATATAGTAAAACAGAATATAATTTTAATCAGTTCCTTAGTTAAAAAATAGAAACTTTGGTTTGATTCAACGGTTGAAATCATGAAATCAAAACTGAATCAAATTGTGAAAAGGCTTCAACTCTTAAAACTAAAACCAAACCACTGTTTAATTCAATTTTAGATGGCTAATTTTGGTTTTGGTTTTCGATTTTCGGTTTCTATTCTAAATTGACACTGTATGTAATAGTATGTTAGTCATTCTTCAAACCATCCATTGGGAAGACTTACCAAAGAAAAGGTTAGTGAAGGTTCACTACATGCTATATGGTATATCCAATAATAGTACCCCACAATCCCCCCATCCCAACCCCCTCCCCCCACCCCCACCCCACCCACCCCCAAACCCCCGCAGAAAAAAAAAAGAAAAAAAGAAAAAAAGAAAAAAGAAAAAAATAAAAGAAGTTAAAATTTCAACGGAAATGAGCAAATTATTTTGGTTAAAAATGCATCTTAAATTAAAGAAAAGTACAAGCTAGTTTTACCATTAATTTGTATTAATTTTGAACCAAAATTTGACTCTTATTATGAGGCCACAAATTGATCAAGTTGGGATTATCCGTAGGATCCATTATGAACCCTTCCTACCCTAAAGCATGACAGAGAGGCCAAGTTGGGGAATGTCCCATAAAGCTTCTCCTACGTACACTGGTGCCATGCATGGAACCTGGGGTTCTAGAGCTATTCAGCTACTGTGTTCGGTGGAGTACTTAAGAATCACATTTTGCCATCATAGTATAGTAAGAATCTCATACTGATTCGATGCCAACTTCAACCACAATTGATGGGTGTCATATGAGGGTCACGTATTCAGGTTTTCTGTCACCCACCAAAAGGCCATAAGATTCTCAGGTGGATTATGATGCTAAGGAATAGAGGTGTCAATTCTAGGTCGACACCGATTAGCCCAATCAAGTTAATCAGAAAAACCCAAGATTGGCCTAAACCATTAATTAAACGTGCCGGACTCAGGTTTGAATTGAATAATTTTTTTAATCATTTTCAGTATGAGGGTCTAGCTCGACTTAGTTCAACTCCCTAAAAGTCCAATTAAGGTCCATTTAGAGATAAATGGTTCAATAGCCCGTTTAAGGTCTATTTAGAGATAAGTGATTCATATCCTAGCCTGTTTGAGGCCCATTTAGAGATCCATGACTCGGTTGCCCAATTAAGATCCATCTTTCAGCACCGATTAATGGTAGCCTAATTAAAGATTGGTATAAATGGATCATGTCCAGTCTATAACAACTTTTAAACAGACTAGTCATAGTGCGGGATCCTAAAGTAAGGGAGATCAATTAGATATGACTGAAACCAGCATGGACCAATTGATTAACATCCCTCCTAAGGATGATCTATAATGATTCTCTTTACTTTTATATAACCAAATCCTTCCATTATAGTGGGGAAAGTGGTTTTCTAGGTATGTAGTCCCCCCACCCCAACTTAAAAAATGAGGTTTTTCTTTTCTTCTATCTTCACCGTTTTAGGCTTGTTTTTGGCATATATCCAACGCCATTCTTTAGTGAAAAGTGGTCCTTGCATCAAAACATGAATGTTGAGTCATTTTCAGTTAAAATTTCATTCCAATGGTGAGTCAATATCTATTGATGATTCCATGACTGAGTGCTTTGCTACCTGACAAGTGCATGGGAATGAGATCTAGCTACCCTAGCTTTCCTGATCTTCAATGGGAATCAAAAATGATTACTCTAGCTATTTTTCAGTTGGTTTCCAGTAAAGAGACATAGTGTTAAAAAAAAAAAGAGAAAAAAAAAAAGGCATATTCTGTGCACAAGACTCCCGCATGTGTGAGGTCCAGGGGACAAGAACTATGCAGCCTTATCTCGAGAATGTGCGAGGTCCAGACGCACATAATGTATTCCTTAATATTGTTGAAGAGCATGGGCTATTAAGACATTCTTATTTATGATTTATGATCATGTTTAACTGATGGTACTTTTGTTTATGATTTAATAACAAGTGCCATATTATTCTTCCCCCCAAAGTATCTCTTAAACTTGAAATGCAATGAATACAATATAAAGTGATAATAATTAATTAAGACATCTAAACAATGAGGCGGCATGTGCAAAGAGCCCATGTTTAGTAAATATGATTTGTCAAAAGAGTTTTCGTAGTGATTGAACAAAAAGATAATCAAAATAACTGGGTTATTATAGTTTTACTTAATTGAATGAGAAAACATCATAGGTTTGGTGTATTCATTATTCTATCTTCAAGGAAAAGCTGAGCTAAAGGGATATTAAGAATCCAATAATAAAAAAGAGGGGAAATGCTTTTTGCGGGGAGCGTGATTTCTATGCGAATGCAAAGATCAATGAAAGTATGGATAGAAGCATAAATAAAGTTGCATTTCCACCTTTCATAAGAGACAAGGTGGTCTCCGTGGCTAGGTGTAGGAGTCACAACCCTCCATCCCCACCCCCCGTCCCCTCATAGTTTTTTTTTCTTAAAAAATAATATCCATATGAAAAGTTTGCAATTTAATAAGGTTGCCTGCATGATATTGTTTCACTTTTTGCTCTCCAATGGGATCAGAACAATAAGATTGGAAAAATCATTTGAAAGTACTCACATTCCAACACTCACTTCTACTACTATTTTTTTTTTTATTGGTAGTATTGAGCATAAAAATTCTCTCTTGTGCTTGACAAGGTGCAATGAGCATCCCACAACTAGGAGCACCCTGTCCATCAAGAGAGAGGATCTAGATCCTAGCATTGATAAGTTGCCTTTTGTTCTAACCAACATTTGGAAGGAAAGAATTTTTTATATATTCCACAATACAACGAATCTTCAACTTTCAATTCTTGGAGACATTTGAGTTGATGTGGTGGAATGGTGCCTCTCAGTTATCAAATCTCCTAAGATATTATTATTTATTTATTTTTTCAGAGAAATGGCATATTCATCCTTATTGGAATCATTTTATAATGTATCCAGGTGTGGTATATAGTATGGAGGTCTCCTTTAATTAGTTTGTTGTGTTGTATCGTGTTCTCTTTATATTTGGATCTAGTTGGGCTTTAGTGTAAATCCAAGGAAAGTCGTTGGTTTAACACTTTTATTGTTCACCTTCATGTAAAAACAGTAGTAGATGTAGTTGTAATGTAGCACTAAGCCTGGCCCAAGTGGCCCCCCTTGCTGGCCCATTATTAGGGCATGACCTAATTGCCCTTGAACTCACCAAAAAAAAAAAAAAAAAAACCTGTGTTTGGTGGTTAAACCCACCTTGTTGTGTTGTAAACCCTGGTAGAAAAACAAAGAGAGTTGATTTCAGCTTTTCAAGCATAAACTTGGTCCTCACTATTTCTATTGCATTGTGGGAAGTTATAGAAAGAATATAGAAATAGAAGCATTTGTCATCCTATATACATAGGGTTAGAAATCGTGTGGACTTTGCCTTGTAAACCCAGTGGGCCAATACGTGTTTAGTCTCAATGTGAGAGAGAGAGCGAGAGAGACACAGAGAGAGAGAGAGAGAGAGAGAGAGAGAGAGAGAGAGAGAGAGAGAGAGAGAGAGAGAGAGAGAGAGAGAGAGAGAGGGGGGGGGATGTTTGGAATTTGGATTTATGAAATACATAAAGGGCCTATGGGTATTATACCCTTTTATACCCAGACCGGCCTATGGGTATTAGACCCTTTTATACCCAGACCGGCCCAATCCTAATATAGGTATCAGGCCCAACCCAACCCAGTCCATCCCCAAGTTAGCCTACTGGGCTGGGCTACTGTGAGAAAGCTCAACCGAGGTCAGACTGGGCATGCGTTTTCAATATACCTACCCAACCCATTTCAAGTCTGACAGGCTGGTCAGACTGGGCATGCTTCACTATTTTGTGCTGGTTTACAAGGTGACCAAATTCATTAGATATGTTGCCACATCATCACCTATTTATGCATTAAATTTCAAAACCAATATTATCTCTTATTTTTTTCCTGATTCCTCTTTATTTGATAATTATGTGATGAAGAAAAAAGTTTCACTTTACCCTGGGTGTAGCTTCACTAATCCAAAGGTGTTGTGTATCAATAAACATTTCCACTTTTAGTCTCCCCGAGACTGATCTATTACAGGGGGTTAGGTGTGACTGCATATAATCAGGGTTTATCATTAGGCCTGGCTCCTAAAACTAAAAAGGTTCTAGGGATTCATTGTTAGCGAAAAAATAAAGTCCACTTATTAGGGATGGTCGTGCTAGGTTCTTCCTTTGATTAAGGATTTGTCATTTAAATCTGCTCATTCTTCTATTTCTATATAGATTGAACCTTAGTGCACTGTTTCAAAACACATTTGGGTTGCTAGCCCCTTGGATTACGCATAGAATTTCTCCAAGTCTCTTCTTTTATTCATGTATTTGAGTCTTTGGCCCATTCATCATCTGTTTCTCATTTGGATTTGTCTTGATTCTTGCTTGTATCGGTTATTACGATCTATATTATATGACTATTTAGTAATAAATGTGTTTTTCAAAATTATTCATTTTCACTCTCACGTGAATGACATTCTCCAAGTCCTTCCTGTAAGATTACGTCTTTAAAAATTTGTTTGAAGAATTAGATGATTGAGCAGCAAAATCAAATAGTTCTTGGTAACAAAATCATTTAAAAGGCAAGGAGCAAACTATAGAATTTTGACAACCTCACAAAATTTTTGAGGAGCAAGCATTACTCATTTTTTTAATTTAAAAAAAAAAAAAAAAATACTCCAGGCATGACAAAGCATCGAGGCCCATTAATTTGGCGGGTAGATCGTGTAACATGACTCACAAATTTGTATGAAAAGGGTAAATCTTGCAAATAGAGATTTGTAGAACTCCATAAAAATCTATATCTTAAAAATCAGATCAAAATCAGTGAAATTGTTCAATTTGACTTGAAATTGATTGGAGCCGATTTGATTAACCTTGATTTTTCACTTCTTAAGTCTGAGCGAATTAGGCGAATCCAACCAAATGCAAGTTAGTTTGAATCATAATCAATGGAGACGGATCCTATACTTGATTTCGAGTTTATAATCTTAGTAAAAATTTACCATATAAATTAGAAAATGCAAACTCATTAAAAATAAAAGTTTATATTATAGATGACAAAGAACCTCATGGCAAGATTTATCCTAGTTGGATGAGTTGCACAGTTGATCTAGATTCTAAATTCTTTTTCTTTTTTTGCAAATGAAAAATATATAAAAAGAAAAGGGTAGACCAACAATAAATTCTTCCCCCCTCACCTCCATAAAAAAAAAAAGATGCCTAAGGCTCCATAGTTCTCCTCCCTTCCCCCACCTCGCACATGTGGAAGTCTCGTGCACCAGATATAATAACCCTTTCCGAACAATAATTAACGGAATCGAAATTGACCTCTATCGATTCCTCTGAACCACATCGTCTCAAATCGGCCGATCCAATCCAATTTTTTTGATCCGTTAATGTACAATGTACTACGTTTTCTCACAATTAACCTCCAAATCCGAATCCATGACTAATTGGTGGTGCATTACCCAACCCATTCATTCCCAAGTTAGGCTTAGCCCAACTGATATCAGACTGGGCCTACGCTTTCAAAATACATACCCAACCCATTTTAAGTGGATTAGTGCAATGTTCTTACCAAAAAAGTTGAGACTAAGCTTGTGGACATGAATCAGTTCGAGAAGAGTTGTGATGAATCAGCTCAAGTCAGGCCGAGTCAAAGCAAGTCCAGCAGATTCTGACTGAGTCCGACAGGTTACTGGTCAATTACGGAACGATTCGACATGAAATTGATGGAAACCGATCCCATACCCTATTCAAATTACCAGCCACATCTGAGACAATTCAAATTGGAATTGATGGAAATCGATCCTATCCCTATTCCAATTGCGGGCCAGCCAAATCCAACCAAATAGAGTGACTTATACCCCATAAATATCTTGTTTGGTATAACCTCAAGGGGGGTAGTTGAGTTGATAAGGGATTAGAAATGTGTGGTTCTGAGTTCGATTCTTCTTACCTTTTTGGGGCCACTCACATGGAAGTGTTTAGTACTCTTTATTGCTTTCAATGAAAGTTGAATGGTTCTCCTTCAACCCAAATATAATCGATCCATGTGGTTGTGGGATCAGTATGAATCCACAGGACTAGTCAGGCCTTTCAATCCATGTGGTTGTATGATCAGTATGAACTCATGGGACTAGTCAAACCAAAGGTCTAGATACCTATAGTTAGGAAAAAAAAATAAACTTGTTCGTTATGATTTAGGGTCTGTCTATTCTATGGGAAGAAAGAAAATTTCAAGAGGACTCTGTAGTGATTTAGGTCTACATCATAGGTTTGAGGAGTGTTTTTTTGGTGGAAGGTTTAAAGTAATGGACTTGCTACTGAAGGCCATCTTGTGAAGTTCTTTGATCTGGATATTTTGTGTCCTTCGTGTCATTTTTAATTAGGCCTTTTGATCCATGCGATTGTGGGTTAGTATGGACTCACGGGACTAGTCAGGCCAAAGGCCTAAATACCCATCATTAGCAAGAAAAAAAAAAATCTTGTTCTATACGATATAAGGTCTGTCCATTCTGGGGGAAGAAAGAAAATTCAAAGAGTACTAGGGAGTGATTGAGGGATACATCTTAGGTTTAAGTAGTGTTTTTTTTTGGCAAAGTTTTAAAGGAATGGACTTGCTACTAAAGGCCATCTTGTGAAGTTCTTTGATCTGGATTTTTTTTTTGTTTTTTTTTTTTTAAAGATGTATCTCTGGCATATATATATATATATATATATATATATATATATATATGTGCTTTGGGTTGTCGCCCCTTGGATTACAAACAGAATTTCTCTAAGTCTCTTCTTTGATTTATGTGTTTGAGTCTTTGGCCTATTTAGGAATAAATGTGTTTTTCAAAATCAATCATTTTCACATTCTCATGTGAACGGCAATATTCATAAATAGATTTTGGATCTTGCTCTGATGTCTGATTATTCCCCCTTACCTCCTCCCCAGGAGATTACATCTCTGATGTCTCATGAGGATGACCTCTCACTGCCATCTAGGGGTTATCCAATCATTATATGTGATGGCTGTATGGATCCCCATCACTCATATAAGTGGATGAGCATCTGTTATTTTATTTCACTCAAAGTTTCCCTATATTTCTATTAAGTTATGGTTTTTCCGGGAATGTGTTGGCATCAAATGTCAGAATCGTCATGCAAGGTCTACTCCAAACAATGGCAGCAGGGTTTAGATGGATAGAACTTAGAAGTATAGCTGGATTGTGATGACCTATACACATGGTTGATGCAGCAAAATCCATAGAAGTGGATGAGCATCTGTCTTTATTTCCTTAATTTATTTTTAATTTTCACGATAAACCAATATTACTACTTCACTTATTGGTAATTAAAAGATTTAAAAAATGGTCAAAAGAATTGGATGATTAAGGAAAAAAATCTTTTAAGACAAGGGGCAAACTCTATAATTTTGATAACCTCATAAATTTTATGAGGAACATTACAACAACAAAAAAAAAATTAAGCTTTATTCCTATTTAATGAGGTCGACTACATGGATCCAAACAACAAAATAAGGAGGACTGAATTCTAAATAGAGGAAAGGGGGTGGGGGGAGTTAAGAGATGAGAAGTGAACAATGGAACATGTCAAATGAAAGATGTAGAATGTAATAATGCAAGATGAAAAGTGAGAGGTGAAAGATGAAAATAAGAGAAAAGAGACACAAACCAACAAGCCAGGAGAATCTTAAAAAAATGAAGTCGACTATACGAATCTTTGTTCTCTCTCCAACAGGCTCTATCCGAGGTCATACTTGGAATAAGACCTAAATTATGCATATCATTCCTCAGCACTTCTCCTATGGTCGTTTTAGGCTTGCCCCTAGCTTTTGTAACTCTTTCAATCGTAATCATATTACTCCTTCTTACTGAGCCGGCGCTATGCCTCCATTGAACATAATCATACCACCTCAAACAATTCTCTCAGACATTGTCATTGAATGGGGCAACTCCCAAATTAGTTATAATATGCTCATTTCTAACTTTATCCTTCTTAGTTTCACTGCACATCCATCTTAATATTACCATCTCTGCCACATGTACTTCTCTATATGAATTTCTTAATTGCTCAACATTCTGCTTTAATACATCACGAAATGTCTAATACATTAAAAAAAAAAAAAATCCGAGCATCCCATCGTTGCATCCCATTAATTTGGTGGGTCGATTAGGTGACATGACTCACAATTTTGTAAGAAGAGGACAAATCTTGCAAATAGAGATGTGTAGAACTCCATAAAAATCAATACTGTAAAAATCGGATCAAAGTCAGTGAAAACATTCAATTCAACTCGAAATTGATTGGAGCTGATTTGATTAATACTAATTTATCACTTATTATGTCCGAGCCAATTAGGTTGAGTGTGACAAGTTTCAAGATGATTTGAATCATAATCGATGGAGATGAATCTCATACTTGATTTTCAGTTTTTAATATTAGTAAAAATTTACCACATAAATCAAACAATGCAATCTCATTATAAATTAAGGTTTATATCATAGATGATAACGAACCTCATGTTGAGATTTACCATAGTAATTACTGAAGTATGCATTAGAATTTGAAAACCAATGGATTAGTTAAGTAATTGATTTAGATTCCCATTTTTTTTTAGAGGAATGAAAAATCTATAAATTGAAAAAAGAGTAGACCAACACCAAAGTCAAAGAAAAGGCAAACCTAAGGGGAGACGCCAAACAAAAGATTAAAACAAATAACTGAAGGATAATGACCTTTGCACATGGTTGTTTCTGGGAAATCCAAAGGGGTAGCCTTGGGATTTGTTTGATATTCTCTTCAAAATTTGTGAATCATAGGAGCAATATATGATATCTGTAGCTATTAGGGAAGCTATTATGTCTTGGGTAAGTAAGCTATATACGTCAGTAGATGACAATGTAGTTCTGTTTTTATTTGCTTAATTTATTTTAAGTTATCATAAAAAAAAAAAAATCAGTATTACTTCTTCACTTATTGGTAAAATATTTAAAAAGTGAGCAACAAAATAACATTTTTTTGGTAGAACAAAAAAATCATTTAAAGTGCAAGGGGAAAATTCTAGAATTTTAATAACCTCACAAATTTTATGAACATTACTCATGGTTCTGATATTAACATGTCAAAAAAAAAAAAAAATTACGAGCATCACGAAGCGTTGAAACCCAATAATTTGGCCGGTAGATTGGATGATAAGATTAAAAAATTCCTAAGAATAGGGTAAATCTTGCAAATATAGATTTGTAGAACTCCATAAAAATCAATATCTTAAAAATCAGATCGAAATTAGTTAAATTGTTCAATTTGATCTGAAATCGATTTGAGTCGATTCAATTAACCTTGATTTTTCACTTACTGAGTCCGAGAAAATTAGGGCAAATCTAACCAAATCCAAGATGATTTGAATCATAATCAATGGAGATAGATCCCGTACTTGATTTCGAGTTTCTAATCTTGGTAAAGATTTACCACATAAATTAGACAATGGAAACTTATTAAAATTTAAGGCTTATACCATAGATGATAAAGAACCTCATGGCGAGATTTACCCTAGTAATTATTGAAGTATGCATTGAAAGCAAATGGATGAATTAGCTAATTGATTTAAATTTCCATATTTTTTAGGGGAAATGAGAGAAAAAAAAAAAAAAGAGTAGATCAACACCAAAGTCAACGAGAGGCTGGGGGAGACTCCAAACAAAAGATTAAAACAAATACCCAAAGAATGATACATCAAAATCAATGTGAGGAAAAACAACTAAACAAATGATGACATGTCAAAACCAAAGTATAGAATAAGGCAAAATGGTCGCGGTATGTGCAGAAAAATAGGAATGCGGAACGTTTGGAGCTCGGTGAATGTTCACGTAAGTGATATGATTGACACCTGTTAAATATGTTAATCTTGCTAACAGAGTTGTAAACAGTTACAACTCTATTTAATATTATTAATATTTATATAAATAAATAATAAAAATCCCAGTATAAGCGGACTCCTCCTTTCATTCCGCTTAGAAATCTCGATCCTCTCTTTCTTTCTCTCCTTGTTTCTTCTTCAAGGTTGTTCCTTCTTTCTTCTTTCTTTTTCACCGCTTTCCAGTCTAGTTGAAGTTTTGTTTACCAATTTTAGTGAATATTTGCATCCATGGTAAATTCTCATAGGTTAATAATATTTACCCAATAAGTAATAATAAAATCCTAGATATTCAACATCTTTGTTCACTTTATAAATTTAAATTTGCCTTTTGCCATACATGCAAACTTTACTGTCCAAATCCCTTCCCTGATGATTAATATGTAAACATGGTAGTTGGATATGTCTGACCAAGTCTTTCATATGCTCAGTGCCTGAAAATAGTTATGCTGATTTTTTTCTTATCTCATCATATTTTGAGAGAGAGAGAGAGAGAGAGAGAGAGAGAGAGAGAGAGAGAGAGAGAGAGAGAGAGAGAGAGAGAGATGATGTGTGTGTGTGTGTGTGTGAGAGAGAGAGAGAGAGAGAGAGAGAGAGAGAGAGAGAGAGAGAGAGATGATGATGATGATGATGGCGGTTGTAGAAAGAAGGAACAACGTTGAAGAAAAAGCAAGGAGAGAGAGAGAGATGATGATGATGATGATGATGGCGGCTGTAGAAAGAAGGAACAACGTTGAAGAAAAAGCAAAGAGAAAGAGAGAGAAAGAGATGATGATGATGATGGCGGCTGTAGAAAGTAGGAATAATGTTGAAGAAAAAGCAAGGAGAGAGAGAGAGAAAGAGAGAGAGAGATGATGTGTGTGTGTGTGTGTGTGAGAGAGAGAGAGAGAGAGAGAGAGAGACAGAGAGAGAGAGAGAGATGATGATGATGATGATGGCGGTTGTAGAAAGAAGGAACAACGTTGAAGAAAAAGCAAGGAGAGGGAGAGAGAGAGAGAGAGATGATGATGATGATGGCGGCTGTAGATTACTGTCCAAATCCCTTCCCTGATGATTAATATGTAAACATGGTATTTGGATATGTCTGACCAAGTCTTTCATATGCTCAATGCCTGAAAATAGTTATGCTGATTTTTTTCTTATCTCATCATATTTTGAGAGAGAGAGAGAGAGATGATGATGATGGCGGCTGTAGAAAGAAGGAACATCGTTGAAGAAAAAACAAGGAGAGAGAGAGAGAGAGAGAGAGAGAGAGAGAGAGAGAGAGAGAGAGAGAGAGAGAGAGAGATGATGATGATGATGATGGCGGTTGTAGAAAGAAGGAACAACGTTGAAGAAAAAACAAGAGAGAGAGAGATGATGATGATGATGATGATGATGGCGGCTGTAGAAAGAAGGAACAACGTTGAAGAAAAAGCAAAGAGAAAGAGAGAGAAAGGGATGATGATGATGGTGGCGGCTGTAGAAAGAAGGAATAACGTTGAAGAAAAAGCAAGGAGAGAGAGAGAAAGAGAGAGAGAGAGATGATGTGTGTGTGTGTGTGTGAGAGAGAGAGAGAGGGAGAATTGAGATTTCCTGACAAAATCGAAGGAGGAGTCCGTTTATATTGGATTATGTATTTATTTATTTATATAAAAAAATATTAGACAAGTTAAGTAACCACATTTGTCATCTCTCCACTCTAAAAACTAGGAATCAGTTATAATATAAAAAACTAATAGATGGTTTAGATTAATCTAAACTTAAATGAACGGTTAATATTAAAAGAAAGTGAAAATAAGATTGCAATACGTACGTCCTGCTACCACTCGTCCATAGAATAAACAACAATAAAAGAATTCCGAAATTGATATGGAACTAATATGGTAAGATGAGTCTTACTTTGTTTTGAATATGCATGTACCATGTACTATACACTAACTTAATGAAATTCCAAATTCCACCCTCCTAAAAAACATTCTTTCAAATTCATGACCTCTGCTTATCTCATCAGTCGTCATAGATTTAGAAGTTGAATGGATCCAGATCGGCCCCAACCGATTTTGATTTAATTCTGAACTGAAATCAGGTTGGATTAGCCTATAGATCTATTAAACTCCACCGATTCCTCCGAACCGGATCATCAAATCCATTGATCAAATCCTTTTTTTTTTTGTCCTAATCCATCAATGTACAATGTACTATGATGCACTATGTATTTTTTTTCTCTCACAAATAATACATTCAAATCCATGACTAATTTGCTTATATCATCCGTTGTCATGGATTTTGAAGTTGATATAGACATAAATACATAATTATATAGTAAAGACTGGGAATTTACTTTGTTTTGGATTTCAAAGTTGATTTGGTGATAATATAGTAATTAAAGATGGGTCTAGTTACTTTCTCAAATCCATATATGTACTATGGTATCTAGAAATTAAGTTCCAAATCTTTGAAGAGTACTGCTTATCTCATCTATCGTCATGGATTCGGTCATGGATTTGGAAATAGTACAGTAAAGATGATGGGTCTTACTTTGCTTTGAATCTGCATATACATGTACTATGTACTATTCTTCATGCATGCCGGTTTTATATACTCAATCAATATAATAAATTCATTGAACATGAAACCACAATTATCAGAGATTTGGTAAGAAATTTTGTATCTAGATACATATCGTCTTAAGAAGATGATCTTCAAGTGTCTTGATATTCTTAAATTCATTGAACATGAAATCACAATTATCAGAGATTTGGTAAGGAATTTTGTATCTAGATACGAGTGATTATTGTTTGTCATGAGTGCAGTGATGCGGCAAGCATTGGATGGCCGAAATGACATTGGCACGTGCCCCAATGTGGTCTCGACTATTCGATGCTCACTGCACCACACCACTCGGGGTAGAGGATGTTTTCACTCTAGATACATATCGTCTTAAGAAGATGATCTTCAAGTGTCTTGATACTTTTAGGGCCCGTTTGATAACGTTTCAAAAAACGTGTTTTTGCCGTTTCTGTTTCTAGAAACAGCAGAAACGGAGTAAAAAGCGTTTGATAAAACTGTTTCGTTTCACTTATTTTCAGAAATAGAAATAGAAATTTTTACTTATTTATGGTTCTAGAAAGGACTTGTGGCCATTCTTTCATTGGTTACTATCGACTTCTAAAAACATGACTTATGAAACACCTTCAATTTCGTTTCTGTTTCTAGAAACGGAAATTTATATTTCTGCCGTTTCTTGAAACAGAAACGGCAGAAACATTATCAAACGGGCCCTTAGTTGATTTTGTCTGTTTTCTTCACTAGTAAATAGCAAAGTCAACAATTAATGGGTATTGCTATTAGTTTATAGATTGAGAGCAATAGGAATGTCAAGCGGTTGGTTTGGACTAGTTTGGATTCGATTTCATTGATTTCAATTTGAGAATGAGTGAAATCAAAACATGAATCAATAAAGTTGTGCTGGTTTCGATTTGGTTTTAATTCTTTAATTTTTTTTCTTTAGGAATTTTGGATTGCTATTGGCTTTTTTATTAGGATATATCAGTTTTGATCCGATTTTTTAAGTTTGGTTCTATGCAGTCCGATTTGGTTTTGATCTCACAAAACCCCAGCCTAAAACATGATCTTATAAACTCATACCGATTTTGGTTTGGTTATGATTAGTTCAACTCGATTTCATTAGTTTAGGTTAGGTTTTGACACCCAGGGGTTTCAATTCCAAGCCCGGCCTGGCCCATTTAATAAAAGTGTCGGGCTTGAACCCGGCCAGTTTAATAAACGTGTTGGACTTGAGTCCGGCTTTATTAAACGGGCGTTCACGGTGTAGCTGTCAAAGCCCATCGGGTACCCAATCATCCTGACTAATTAGTAGCCCGACCTGATCTGACTCCCTTAAGCCCGATCTAGCCCGATCCCTTTATTTTTTTATTGAAATTCCCATTTTTCGCACAATATGTAACTACCCATAAACTAGAGTTACTGAACTACTATACTAAAAAAAGTAAAATGCCCAAATTTAAACTATTATGAATTATGGCAAAGACAGTAACTCATCTCAATTTTAGAGGTGGAGAATGGAAAAATTATGTAGATATCCACCATAGCTTTGAGACTTTAAACCCCAATTTCAGATTGTCCAGGGGATGGTTTTAGAATTTCAATCATCTTAATAGAATTAGGGCAAAACCAAACAATCTTTTATCTCAATTTTATCATTTATGACCTCATTTTATTGATATTTCCTTTTAAGCCCATTTAAGAGACTGTTTTTCAAAAGAGGACCTGTTTAAATTCCATTTAAAGTTAAACATGTATATAGCCTGGTCAAGACCCGTTTATGATAGCCTAATTAGAGCCCTAAACTCAGCGGCTAGATTATCAATCGTACCATGCCTGCCCTAGCTAAACCTGTTCAACTAAATGGGCAATCATGGTGCAGTCTTAGAAATTGGCTGAGCCCGATTGAGACTGACTTGATTCGACCACTTGACACCCCCTATTGACATCTTTAACTAGAGAGTTGGGACCAAACATAGAATACAAAACAGTTGATACCTCCCTCATAATAATAACATAGTTCTTAATAAAATCACATATTTTTTTATACATAAGGCACTTAATAAGAAAACCTATTGCCCTATCACCTCTAAGTATTGGTCTCCATCCAAATATGCCAATCACATAACATTCTTCCACTAATTCAAATCTATAAAATAGCTGTGTGGACCTAGACCAAGTCCAAAAATCCTCTATTCTCCTTAGAAACTATTAAGCTAATTATACTACTTTAAATGATTAGTGGGAATATCCATTATCGTTTGAGTCGCTTAATTGTGGGTCAAGTCTTGGCATGCCCTACTATTGTCCATTGGTCTTACAGAAGCGTCGCTTATCGTATTGGGACTTATCCTAGGGTTATGATACCTACATGGAGCACCTCTTAAAAAAAAAAAAAAAAAAAAAAAAAAAAAAAAAAACGATTAGTGGGAACTGACTGTGTAAGCAATAGATAGAATTTAGAAGTTCAAGAGCCCAACTTTCTCTAGAAGTAATGTCCTATTACATACTAAGACTAATAGATAAGAACAAAGGAGACAGGTTGTTTCCAATTGGAGAGAGAGAGAGAGTGTGTCTTAAAAAAAGTCAGGACGACGTGTTCAAGTGATATGGTCATTGTAGTTGAATTGCGACTTATTCGGTCTCTGAGTTAAAAATTGACGTTCTCCCAATTTAGAAGAAAGTCCAAATGGTTTCCAACTATTTTCTCTTTCAATTATACAGTGAGGGTGAGATTTCAAATCAGCAATACATCACAGAAAAAAGTGGAACAGATTCTTTCCTTTCCACCTCCTTTCTTTTTAATTTCAAAGAAGCGTTCAAAAACCGTGTATAATCAGAGACTCAAGTTGCCTCCTGGTATGTGCTAACAGATAAGCTTTAGCTTGTAATTTGAAAAAGGTTGGTCAAAGAGGAAATTTCCACCTTTCATCTCGCCCCCCTTTCTCCTTTCCACCATCTTTATGTTTGGTCTTGTAGTGGTGATTATAACAAGGAAAATAGATTTACGTTGTTCGATAAGATTGTTTACGCCCCTAATAAGATAAGATTCTATTTAGGCCTATGATAAGATGAGATTTTGTTTACGTTCTTATTCCGCATCTCTTAGATTGCTTACAGAAAAAGAACTCTTGCTACATATATAGTGAAACCTTACATGAGAAATTTATCAAAATACCCATATAAATTTCTTAATGGCTCTAAGGACTCCTAGCGCTAATCAATTGTATTGGATCCAGACCGATCAGTACCAATATCAATCAGCCATATACCGACCCAATTCCCAATTCTTGAAACCATGGTTCCCAAAACTAGGGCTGTCAATTGTCAATCAGTTGGGTCGGGTCGATCTGGGTTTGATTGGGCCTAATCCAGCTTCCCCATTTTAGGATCTTTCACTTTGACCAGCCGTTTAAGTAATCGGGGCCAAATAGGCTAAGCATGGTCCCATTATAAATGGTTGGTGGGGCTATTTAGATCTCTATCTCTAAACAAGCTCTAATTAGGCTTTATAGATGTCAGGCCGAGTAAATGAGCTCTCAGCAGACTCTAAGCGGGTTTTAAATATGTCAGGCTATTAATCGGTCAGTCTCAATCAAGTGCCTATCTGGTTGCATGCTTGCAATGAAAATGACTGTTAATGATCAGGTTGGGCTTGAGCTAGACATGTTTATTAAACTGGGTGAAATGATTTATGATTAGCTAGTGTAGGCCTGGAATTAACACCACTACTCAGGTACTTACTCTGATAAGTGGTATATGAAAATGCCTTCGCTCACCCTCCCCGAATAGTTTGAAGATAAAATTGGAATAGGCAGGATTGGCGAAATTAGTTTACCTCAAATTCAATTGATATCGACTTTTAATTGGGTTTTGAGAATCAGTCATGAATGTACTTTGATATTTAATTTTGAAAAGATTTTCCTTCTTTAATCAGAAAAACAATTTAAAATTAATAAGATCTACCTTGAAAAAAAAAAAAGATTTAAGAAAATATTTTTGCTTCCTTTTGTCGACCCCCTAGGCAAATCGGTCGATTGGCTCCTCCCAATGCTTATATAACCATTCTCAGGAAACATTGGCCAACATCTTGTTAAACCATCGACGGTGGATCGCGTATCCATGATGGTCGACTAAGTGATAGAAAACACTTACTGGAATCTTAGCCATTGTTTGATAATGTTTCTATAAACTTGTTTCTGTGCTGAGAAACGAAAAAATGGTCTTAAAAGTGTGTGATAAATCCTCGTTCTACCCGTTTTTAGAAATGTACGTAGAAATTTATGGTAATTTATGATACAAGAAATATGTGAATGGTGAAACATATATTCGTTGTTTTTAGAAAAAGTTGAGGGCAAAATATTGCGGAAAGGCTTGATAAAAAATCGATCAAAAGGCAACTCATTTATCAAACACCAAAAAATCCTTGAAGGTAGTCCTTGACGCCATTGTTGGTGTTGTAGATCCCTGTGCGGATGATCCGAAAACAAGTTTATCAAACATCAAAAAGTCTATTTCAGTTTCCAGAAACGTGAAAAATCATTTCTACTGTTTCTAGACACAGAAACGGCAGAAACATTATCAAACGGTGCAAAAAATCCTTGAAGGTAGTCCTTGACGCCATTGTTGGTGTTGTAGATCCCGGTGCGGGCGATCCGAGAAACAAGTTTATCAAACATCAAAAAGTCTATTTCACTTTCCAGAAACGTGAAAAATCATTTCTACTGTTTCTAGACACAGAAACATGGTTTTAAGTATCTCCGATACCGATACGATACCCTCCGATACGTATCTTAAATTTAGCCGATCGATACGATACACATCGATACGATATATGAAAATTTTAAAATCCTTTCATATCGATATATATCCTACAATACATACCGATATGCATCAATATACCACCGATACACATCGATACGATACGATATGCCTCGATACGACTATGAAAATTATAAAATTGAGGTAAAATGTACGTTTCGGTATGTATTGGTACGTATCGGTGAGTATCGGTATGTATCGATCGGTACGTATCGGTATATATTGGCACGTATCGGTGACTATCGATATATATCGGTACGTATCGGTGAGTATCGATACGTTTCGGTGAGTATCGGTATGTACCGATACAGTGCGCTATGGTCATATAATGGCCAAGATGGGTAATTTTTCAGAAAAACACGATTTTTTGAAAGGTTTTTGTTCCAAAGTTGCTGTCAGCCATATTTCTCTCTAACTAAAGTGGAAATCAAGGTTGGGAACAAGGATTTTACATTTATGGGACAACTACAAACCTTGAATTCTTAGTACGATACCCTCAATTTAGTGTTTATGCATAATACATGTTATCAATAGCTTTTTTTAACAAATTCTTTATGCAAAAGTGTTTAAAAAAATGTTTCATATCCATTTATGTGTGTATCTTTAGCGTATCTTAGTGTATCTCCGATACGATACGATATTGTCCGATACGTATCTTAATTTTGACCGATCGATACGGCGACCGATACCGATACTTTAATCCTTGCACAGAAACAGCAGAAACATTATCAAACGGTACAAAAAATCCTTGAAGGTAGTCCTTGACGCCATTGTTGGTGTTGTAGATCCCGGTGCGGACGATCCGAGAAACAAGTTTATCAAACATCAAAAAGTCTATTTCAGTTTCCAGAAATGTGAAAAATCATTTCTACTGTTTCTAGACACAGAAACAGCAGAAACATTATCAAACGGTGCCTTAGCTTTTCTTCACTTTCTTGTGCACCAAGTTAGGAGTGTCAATCCCAAGACCACACCAATAGGATCAACAGGGCTTGGTCCGCATCGATTATTAAATGTATCGGGTTTAGGTCCAACCTGTTTATAAACGGGTAGTACATGATACAAGGGGTAAGCCCGATGGCCCTTACTCGGCCCAACACGTTTAGCCTGATCGTTTATATGTATCTTTTGATTTTTTTTTTTTTTGGATAGAATAGGGCATATGTTGATATTTTTATCAATTATTGAATGTAATTAAATGTAAATGTCTTTTCTAAATTATTGATGATTTAATAAAATATATTAAATTTCTTAAATCTAACCCCTTTTGAGGTCCGATTAAAGCTCAAAATCTGACCGAGTTCAATACGAAACCGATTCATTCCTTAAGTAGGCAAGTCATGGTGCAAGGATATAGGCCCACCAAGATTGGCTAGACTCGACCTGAAGATTGACATCCCTATATCAAGGAATCGTCTTATGTTCTTGCTGGCAATTAACTATTAAAATTTGATTCTCAATGAGGAGTTTTCACAAATCCCTTTTCTGAGAGAGAGAGAGAGAGAGAGACTTATGTGATATCAATATGATTGAATTTATATTAATTCTGTTTTATGATTTTATTTAAGGGAAAAAGAAGCATAAAAGACAATGTGACCCCTATGTGTAGACATAATGGGAGTTAAAATAATAGTCCCATACCTCATGAAAAATAAAAATTCTATATTATTGTTGATGCTTCTACTAATGGTCCTATTGTCCCACGTATTTGTGTAGGGACTAGGCTGCCACTTATGAAATCCTCTCCTATTTAATTAGGAGTGATTCCAATCACATCAAAATCATACCTATTAAGTTGTGGTTAATCATACAACATCATTCTTCAGATAGAGAAAGAAATTGTAAGATGTAGGATCCTCATGAGATTCTACTTAATTCTACCTAGATGGAATCTTCTTGAAATTATTTCATTCGAATAATTATCATAAACATACACAGTTTTAGATCATTATAATAAATACTTCCCAAAGTAGTACTTATTTACGAACTAGTTCCTCCAATTTTTAATGACACAAAATAGACTACAAGGCATGTATTTAATAATAGACCCTAGTCTATTGAAATTACTTGTCCATAAATTCTAGAAAACCAGTAAATTAAATATTTTAAATAATATTTTGCAAATAATTTACTAAAATACCATTGTATCCAGGTTTGTGTACAATCAGTTGTAGACATTTGCTCTCTTCGATATTATCCTACAAGGTAGTGGATTCCATTTTGGGAATTTCTTTTGATTCCGTTAAAACATTGTAAATCTATTACATCAATATAGAGTCAGGGTGACATCAACCGTTGGTGTATCAAAATTCACAATGCGTGACCACATCGATAAAAATCCACTCATTTTAATGGACTTAACATACACTACTAACAAGAATTTTGCTTCAATCGACTGGCCATTACACATGCGAAATTCTCATATGATCTTGTTTCAATATACGCATTGTATGTACACTCGTATTTATGCCTAGAATCTCCAAATTTATGAATACACACTATAATGATCATATGAACGAGATGCCTAATCCTGTCCCTAATTGTAAACATTTTTATGTAAGAACCCTAGGACGATCAGTTAATTCCATGATATCATGGAAATTAATATGAATTAGAACACATAAAGCAAATCTTATGGACACATTTCCAACTTTCCTTGCCCAAATTCCAACTCTCTCAATGGATTCTCATTGATCAGAGAAACAAAATCAAAGCTTTTCAACTGAGCTAACTTCCAGGCCTTTACATATTATCATGCATGCATGTTCATCTCATTTTTGTTCATATCTTTTCTTATCTATCCTGTGCTTCGGCTCAGTAGTCAACGCATAAAAAACTTTCCCTGATAGGATTCCTCTCCATAGAGCTCATGGACCATTCCACGGTTGAGGTGCCCACGAGAAGTGTGCCCATATCCTCCCAACCGTGGGATCATTCTATGATCCATAGGCTCTATGAAGAGGATCCCCTTCCCTTCCCTTAAAAAAAAATGAGACCCACTCCCCTAAGTTTTCCACCTCTTTCTTCCCAAAAAAGGGGCTAATATTCTCTTCAATATGTGGACAATCATTTGAGACCATACAAATGGTATCAATTCTAAAGGGGTAAGTAAAATTATGAATGGTCATATATATACTTCTTTGGGATGACCAGTTCTCATGGCCATTCCTAAAGAATCTTCTATACGTCAATCAAGAATCTGTAATGGGACAACATAGTTGACATCTTTGTTATTTTATGTTCATGTAGTCCATATCCCATACTCATCTAGAGAGTTTTGAATTAGTAAGATTGTGAGAAGGCACTATTGACCATTTCATCAAAACTTGAGATCACAACACTTACGTTCCCCTTTAATTTGTTCATCTACTGAGGTGAGCTCATCATAAATAAACTTCAAAATGGCAAAATTATTTCCCAAAAAATAATTGGAAAAGTCCATTCAATGAAAATGTTTGAAAATTTCGAAATATATATGAAAGGAAAGGTTCAAGAATGCATGGTTTGAGTTGGGTTACCAAGTTTTACTCATCAATTTAGGTTATCCATTTTGTAGGACAAGGTTTTTGCAAAATGTTCTGATTGGAAGTAAGGATAGAGTTTTCCATCAGCTAAGGTCAAGTGAGAATCCCTTGATGCGACATACTTTTGAATGGTGTTCATAGGGTATCGTGCAACAGTGGAGGATATAAGTGTTCACTCGAAACTTTGAGACATGCATTAAGGGCTATTGACGGTTGTGTACGGTGACTCTTTCACTGTATAGTAAACGAAAACTATCCTCTTGAAAAAAATACTGAAATCTTCTAAAAAAATAATTGCAGATTTTTTTTTATAAAATGGAGACCTAGTCACCCCTACGCAATTTTTTGGTAAGTTCTCATTGTAGCATAGTGTGGTAATTAATTATATGCTCTATAATTAAAATTGAATTGAATAAGAATCGATAAGGTTTTGATATTAAAAAAAAATGAATTTTACTTGGTACACTACGGTTTTGGTATTTAAGGCAAAATCATTCGGTATGAATCGAATATGCATAATAATTATATATAAGATACAATTTATGAAACTCTATAAAATTTTTACGGAGATTGAACCAAAAAAGGAATTGTTTATGAAACTGAATAAAAATCATATTGAAACTGAACCAACTTGATATAATTTCAATATGCATTCGAGTTCTCGGTATGGTATGGTATGGTTTTGATTTCTCCTTTACATCTCCTATACTGAACTGAAACCATACCAATTGATACACTTTAGCATGGCCCCTACACAATGTGGAGGCCAATGAGTATTGCATACAAAGGTATCAACATGAATGAATTTTTTTTTTTCACAAGAGATTTTATAATTTACAATTTTTCGTATCCCTATGTTTGAGTGCAAAGACCACACAAATGGGAAGCTTTCTTCTCGTATATATTTCAAATAAGTCTTGGAATCATCTTAATCAGGTAATTTTCCGTTGAATGTTTCTTACCCATTCAAAAATACCGGATGTGGAGTGTGGACCACTGAAATCTACTACTACATGACCAAATGACCAAATGATTTGAAGAACTTATCCATAAGATAATCCTCAGAGGTGGTTTGCACCCATTATCTGGATACAATTAATACACACCGATACGTATTATCAATATTAATCGAACTAACTGATACCATGAACTAAGACTATGGTTGCTCCCCTATATGACTAATAAATACCTCTATCATCTAGAAAAAAAAAATATCTATATAATATTTGCATTAAGTGTTTTTTAATTTTGGGGCCTTTAGGCCACTATAGAGGTTGGTGTCCTAACTCAAGAAATGGTGACCAGGGATGGGGACGTGAGGAAGGGGAATAATGGAGGTCAAGCATCTCGAGAGAAAGCTTATGAACCTAGATAAAAATCGAAGAAATTGAATCAAACCAAACAATGAATCTTTCATGAAACAGAATAAAAATTATATCGAAACCGAACTGATACAGTTTCGGTATTGAAATTATATTTGAGTTATCGGTATGATATGGTTTTGTTTTTTTTTTCCTTTCTGTCTCTTGCATCAAACCGAAATTGTATCGATTGATATCTTAGTGTGACGGCCAATGAGAGTGCATGTAGAGTATTAACATGAATGGAATTTTTCATTTTACAAGGGGTTGTACAATAATTTTGCGCACCCCTATGTCTATGTCCAGAGGCCACAACTTGATAAAGTCTAGCAACCATCTTGTTAAATTAGGAAATTTTCTGTTGAATGTTTTGCAACCACTCAAAAATATCATATGTGGACTACTAACACCTACCACAACACAAAATAATTTGAAGAACTTATCCATAAGATAATCTTGAGAGGTTTGCTATTTGTTCGGTGGACATTGACACCAATATCAAGCTAATACTGAATCAATGATATGGCACGATATGATACGAACATAGTATAAAATAGTCAAACTCTACATTAGTATTGGTAATTTTGACTTTTGAAAACAAAAATGTCTGATATCATTGATACTTGATACTTGATTGATACTTGATACTCATCGATACATATTGATATCGATATTGATATTGATATTTCGAAACTAACTTATACTATTTCATGCGCCGACCTAAAACCATGGTTACACCCCGATATTATCATCTGAGAAAGAAAGAGACAAAAAAAGATATACCTAGATTATGTCAATGTTATTAAAAAAAAAAATCAATCATCTCAGGGCCCAGAGGTCGCTAGAGGTTGGCGTCTCATCTTAAGGAAGGGCGGCGTAAGCAAAGGGGAATAAAGGAAGTCAAGCATCTTAGGGTAAAGTCGAAATTGCAACCTCTCCCTTGGACTTAGCCTAGCGCCCCTACAAGTGGCAGCCACCACCACGCCAAGAGTCACTTCCCCAATATGCATTAGTTGGAATTAGAACGAACATTGTCATATCGATTAGGTGAAGATGAAATCTGGTCCATTGACAAAGTTAACGACCATTCTATTTTCCACATCGAGGGTTGAGAGTGGACCCCTTCAACAACCAATAAACGAGAGCATACTGGAATCTTTTACCTTTTCTCCTCCACAATTTGATTCTGTGAATCTGATCCATTGTACTAATTTTTCATACTAGTCCATCCTCAAATATTTAGCCACGTGTCACTAACGGTCACAAACGTTTTAATTTTCCCCATCCACCGACGAACCGTCCATATATCTCGCAACCCAACGGTAACCGACTCCATCAAACTTTATCAACCAATAAAAATCCAACACCTGTCCAGAAACAGAACCTTCGGCAGAGAAAGAGTGTGAGGAGCTGAAAATACCTATTTTACTTACACCACAAATAACGCAGTTGACCATTGAATGGGTTTTATAAACTAAACTTTAAATAAAATATTTAAAATTGGGAAAACGTTTCTCTCTCTGAGTCTCTCTCTCTCTATCTCTTTGTTGGGTTTGACTCGTTGACCAAGTTTTCCTTTAAATACCTCTTCTCGTCCTCCTCTTCTCTCTCACATAATCAGAAACAGACAAAAGAAAAAAAATACAAAATTATCAGATCAAGAACAACACAGGAGAGAAGAGCCAGATATGTCTTGTGCCGTTGCACTGGCGAATTCTCCAGTTTTTTCACCATCATCGTCAAGGGTTTCTTCTGCAATCTTTTGTAAGAGTAGTGCTTGTTCGTCTCCTGAAGCTATATCTCTTACCCTGAACAATCACCATCATCACCATGGATCATCATCTTCGGCGGCTACTTCGTCTTGTGGGTCTCCTTCTCCTTCTTCTTCTTCCACTTGTGCTTCGCCGTCTTCGCCTTTTAGGTTAAGGTTTCAGAAACCATTAAGTGGGTTTAGACCTTCAAAGAAGGAGACTTCGCCTCCAACGCTTTTGAAGAGGAAGAGACCGGCTAAAATTGATATTCCAATTTCTGTGTTGGGTTTCGCTGCCGCGACGACTCCTGTGCCGACGGAGGTGATGAGGGAGGTGGAGTTTGAGATGGATGGGGTCTCTGTTTACTGTAAGAAAGGGAGAAGGGAGCTCATGGAGGATCGGTATTCTGCGGTCCTTGATCTCCAAGGAGATCCCAAACAGGTATGTTGATGTTCTGGCTAGCTTTGATTGAGAAATTAGGGAGAAAAGAACTGTTCAAATTGTGGGAATTGGTCAAGATATTAGATTCTAGAACAAAATTCGATTTTCCCCCCTTTTTGAGTCATTACAAGGAAATTAGAGATATGGGTTCACTCTTCACTGTTTCTGCTTTCTTAGTTTTAAGAGATTCATGGTTTTTGGGTTTTTTTTTATTCTTTTTTGCAGGCTTTCTTCGGTGTTTTCGATGGACATGGAGGGGCAAGAGCTGCAGAATTCGCAGCAGAGAATTTGGATAAGAATATCATGGATGAATTGACACGGAGAGGAGAAAACGAAATCGAAGATGCTATTAAAAGTGGGTACCTCACCACAGACTCAGAATTTCTGAAAGAGGATCTCCGTGGTGGGACTTGCTGTGTTACAGCACTGATTACAAAAGGTGCTCTTGTGGTCTCTAACGCTGGTGACTGTCGTGCTGTTATGAGCAGAGGAGGAATCGCAGAAGCTCTCACCTCGGATCACCGACCTTCAAGGTTGGATGAGAA
Source organism: Macadamia integrifolia (assembly GCF_013358625.1). Taxonomy (NCBI): domain Eukaryota; kingdom Viridiplantae; phylum Streptophyta; class Magnoliopsida; order Proteales; family Proteaceae; genus Macadamia; species Macadamia integrifolia. The sequence goes on from NW_024870636.1 coordinate 310,179, forward strand.
AGAGAGGATAGAGGCCCTGGTAAGCCTTACATTCCTGTTCCTCTTCATTAATCTAAAAGGGTATCACAATTGAACTGAAACTTTTATTGAATTGTGACTGATGGATCTACTGCAATTATGTTTCAGGGTGGTTATGTGGATAGCTGCCATGGTGTGTGGAGATTACAAGGGTCTCTAGCAGTATCAAGAGGAATTGGAGATCGATCCCTCAAACAATGGGTAACTGCAGAGCCAGAGACTAAAGTTTTAAAGATTAACTCAGAATGCGAGTTCTTAATTCTAGCCTCTGATGGCCTATGGGATAAGGTAACTTCTTCTCCTTTCTGGGGTTTTTTTTTTTGGTTCCATTATTAATCTCTCATTTGATTATTTGAACCCATTAACTTAAAACTTGTTCTGTTCTTATTTTTCCAGGTTGGGAATCAAGAGGCTGTGGATATGGTTCGTCTTCTCAGCATTGGCACTGATAAGCCAGAGTTGATGTCTGCATGTAGAAAGCTTGCAGAGCTTTCTGTTATGAGAGGCTCAGCTGATGATGTTAGTGTCATGGTAATCCAATTTGGTCGATTTATTTGAATTTGATGGAGAGATCTCACAGTGAAACAGCAGAATTTTTTATTCTGCCTGCAAGTGTGTTTTTAGAAGAAACTTGCAGTTTTAGAAGATTTTAGGCTCAGGTTTTTGTAATGCTTTCTGACCTGAAGACAAGGCAGATCCCCCAAGTCCCTTTGATTCTATTATGGAGAAAGGGCAGGGCTTCTTGAGAGATTAGATTGTGACTTCCCCCACCCACTTATTAGTTGTTTAACCATTTTACCATTTTTTTTTTTCAGCTGGAGTTTTCATACATCCAGTATGTAGAAGACTGACAGATGTCTAAACTTGTACCGAGGATAACCTGAATTTTTTGCATTAGTAAATGTGAAAATTTATCATAACTTGTACGGTGTATACCTTGATTATTTGCACAAATAAATTTATTAAAATTTTTTTTTGGGACAAAATTTTCATACTAGTATTATTATCATTATTTTTTATTATTATTTTTTTTTCTATCATGAGAAAAGAAAGATTTTTATGCACAGTCAGAGCAATGTATTTAGATAATATCACACATTCAGATAATAATATCACACATTCGTTTGAGACTTAGACAAAAACTTAGTTAAAAGAATGATTTATAAACATCCAAAATCAGTGGAATTGCGCTCCTCCCAATAAGGAGGAAAGGGGTTTTTTAAAGAAAGGAACAATTATTCCATTTATTATGTAGAAGAGAGTTAGAAGGAGCCCTTCAAAGGTTATGTAGAAGAGAGAGAACAATAATTCCATTTGGTCTCTCAGAGGTTGTTCTACTTACAACCTTCCTTCATGAGCCCTGGTAACAATAATGGATACAGTAGGCTTCCTCTCCAACAAAGCACCATCAACATTAATCCTAGAAACTCCTCTCTCAAGTGGCAACATTGAACCAAGTCAATCCCTTAGTACATTCTCTTAACTAAGTATTTGTAAAACTTGGTAAAAAATGCCGGACACAATGGAAGATTGGATAGATATCTTCTTGCATGCGAGATTTTTTATACAAAATTTAATGAGCATGCATGGTCTCAAAAATCGGATCAGGATCGATATCTTCTTGCATGCAAAATTTCTTATACAAAATTTAATGAGCATGCATGGTTTCAAAAAATCGGATTAGGATTGGTGAAATCCCTTGGATTGGGTATCGGTGAAGATTGATATGGAGTCTTTTAAATCCTAGATTGCAGACATTCTTTCAAATGATCTGGAACTCTCTGTTGACATGGACACATATGTCACAACCATATGCGAATGGCTGTAGGAGATTGAGAAGCACAAGAGGCTCATCCATCATAAGAAGATAGCGATCCACTGGTACAACCCAAGGGTAAGAAGGTAATGAAAATCATATATTTTTTCAAATAGGGGTAAAATTGTCCAATCCAAGGTGATTCGTATTGGGATAGACTGTGACCCCAATCTGAGAACCGAGATTACAGACTTTGATGGGAAGAAGGCAAATGTAAATCCTCCACGCGATCTTAGTTCTTTTTTCACTTGAGCAATCAAAGGAACAACCTTCGTTGAGAACACATTAACATTTTTTCACTTTAAGAATTTAATAGGGAGGAACCGGTTACATGAGAACCACAAGTATAGTTCCTACACGTGATATAGATCTTTCTCACTAGCAATCAAAGGAACAGCATTTGTAGAGATCATCACATTAACATTCTTTTGTTTCAAGGATTTCATGGGAGAAAACGAGTTACCTGAGAACCGAAAGTATAGTTCCTCCATGTGATCTTTTTAACACTTCCACACTTGAGCAACCTAAGGTACAACCGACCTTCGTAAAGATTATTAACACTCTTTCACTTTAAGGATTTTACCAAATCCTAACCCCATTCCACACATACCAAGAGAATAGGAGAGAGAGAGAGAGAGAGAGAGAGAGAGAGAGGACCAAATCTTCTCCTCCCTTCCCCCTTATAATTTAGATTGGCCACTAATTGCTCCTAATCCCACTGTGGTAGTAAAACTATAACACCCTATAAAGACAAGTGTACTTGTTTTCTACAAAGAGGGTAGAGGTAGAATCTCATTGGGCATCTTCCCAAATTCAAATATCTTGTAATATCTATTAATCTAATTAACAATATTATTAAGATATATGTTAGATAAGTTAATACCATTAATTCTCTAAAGTAATAAATATTTGCAACTTAATACAACTAATTAAAAATCAGTCCCTCCACTAAACAATATCACCTGATGAACTATAGGATGGTGAATACATTAATACCAAACCCAAGTTCATCGAACATGCTTGTACATAGATTACGTGTCGTTGATTTTACAAAATAAAAAAAAAAAACTTAATAGTACCATCTTTAATAAATAATATTAGTTGTCAAAAAAATTTATAAACACTTTACAAAAACATGACCGGATTTGGATTTCTGTCAAATCACACACATACATTTTCTCTCTTTGATGTTCCCTAGTAGGATAGTGGATTCCATGTTAAGCGTCTCTTGTTTAGGATTAATGATCATGAATCTAGTGCACTGAGACATCAACCATTGGTGTGCAAAATCCATGATGTATTAATAGCAATGATAAGGACCGCTCATGTCAAGGGACCAATCGAATACTAGTAACGATAATCTCGTTACTCATCAACTGACAGTGACACATGCAAGATTTGATCATGTGATCTAGTTTAATGCAGGCATTGACGCATTGTATGTGCACTCACACTTTTGTCTTGGAGTCACCATTCCTAAGAATACATAGTTTGGCAACCATATGAACAGGATGTTTAGTCCTATCTTTAGTCGAGAACGATTTTAAATAAATATATAAAGACAATCATAACCCGTCAAAAACCACGAATAACAAATTAATTAAATATTAAATGTCAATTCGGTTTTGATGGATACGCTTCCAACAATTTCCCACTTGTACATCAAATCAAATTTCTCATGTTCTATCAAAAAAAAAAAAAATTTTTTTTCTCATGTACATTACACTGATGTTTTCAACATAATTCTCAAACACAATAGGTAACAATCCTTTTGTTACGGGATCCAACAAATTATCTACAGAGTCAACCTTTAGGATGGCTACATCCTTTATAATGGCTGCATCACCTCAATGAATAATCTCTTTGGTAAGATGGTATATTCATTTCCAGATTAGTCAAGAACTTTGTTAAGTTTGTCTCGAATTCTTGACCCGTTTTGAAGATTGACCCGATCCGACATACTTTGGTCACTCTTCGAACTCCTTTATCCTCTAGGGCTTCATCTTGGAGAAACCACTCATGGTATCTTGGTCAAGATGGAAGGCTTGGAACTCATCCAAAAATGTGGATATACTAATCCGTCCAGAAACTTGACCTTGCAAGCTCTTACAACTCACACTCCAAACCAGGGTTTAAAATATAGTGATTGGATGTCAACCCCACTTGAACTATCACATGGCAATTATCAAAGGTTTGTGAAAAGCCCCTTGCTCCCATTAAAAATACAAATATGATGCATATAATGTGAGAAGAAAATATTCTACCCTTGTGTTAAACGTTTAGACTCATAGACAAGGTTTATTTATTTATTTCTTAATTAATTGCTGCATACCACTTTGGTTGGGTAACATTTCACGTGGCAGATCCTCTCCATCACCACATAATCTAAACCAGGGTTTAAAAAATAGGGATTTGATAGGCTGGAATTTAGATTTGATCATAATTGGCTGAGGCTAATCCAGATTGATCAATCTCATTCCAAAATCTAGGGTTATACTCTGATGACTTTATCATCATCATCATAAAATAATAATAAAAAAATGGTTGACTTTAGGCCTGTTAGTTTTGTAATCGCTCTTGTATAAAATTATAGTTAAAATCTTAGTTTTTTGCACTCAATTTCGTTGGTACCATTCAACCAAATCCAATTCAATCATTTACTCATTCAATATTCAATGAGTGAATTTGAAAATTTAATTCAACCAACCTTTTTAAAAAATATCAAGTAGGTAAAATAAGATTCAAGTAGTATCAAGTACATAAAATAAGAATCATAAATAAGTCTTTCATGACTTGGGGCTTTTTTAAATCGTTTCATCTCCTGCTTTCAATCAGCTTTTATTAAAAATAAGCAAATATCAGATAATGCTATAATGGTGCATAAGATTTTTCATTTTTAAAGCATAATAAAAGAAAGAGCATGGGTTGCATTTAAGACATATTCAAGCTTATGAAAAAGTAGAATGGGTGTATGGGCATTCTAGAATTTCTAGGCTTTAGTCAAACTTGGTGTGATATAATAAGTTATATTTATCTTTCGTTTCTTACTCTATTAAGCTAGAGGGGTCTAGTTTTTGTTTTTCGAGCCATCTTGTGGTGTTTGTCCAGGTTATCCATTGCGTCCATATTTGTTTATTATTGCCATGGAAAGACTCTCACGGATTTTGTAAACTTATAGGGATTAATTGTGTTAAAATTTGTAGTAATTACTCTGAAATAACCCATTTGCTTTTCACCGATGACACTTTCATTTTTTATAGAAAATTTCAAAATTATATTTCGACTTTGCTTGCATTATGAAATTTATTTCAAGACATTTCAGGACAATAGATTTAAATTTTCTAAGAATGGGGTAGTGTATAGTAACCATGAGGGGCTTAATATTAAGAATATGGCATCATGCACTCTTGGTATAGGTTCTATCTTAGAAAAATCTTGGTAGTCCTATTTTCTTTTCTAGGAATAAAATGCAGGACTTGACTACAATCGTTGCACATAATTGAAAGGAAAATTGGGGTTTAGAAAATCCCTCTTCTTTCTCAAGCTTTGGACTAGACTATTCAAATGCTAAGTTTGAAGAGGTGAAGGAAGTGAGAAAAGGAAGTGGTGTGGTATTGATTAGCATTTCTCTTTGTAAGCCAAAAGCTTATGAAGGCTTGTTGGCAGATTATAAGATGACTCTTCTTTCTTAAATTGGCATAGCAAATGTTTACATAACCTAAGCTCTTGTGGATTCGGATTCTTAGGCTGTGTTTGGTAGCCAAGAAAAGAAAAGAAAAGAAAAAAAATACACATTTTGTACTTTTTTCTTAGGGTGAAGAGTTTTTCTTTGCACTTGGTATGTCTTCACCCAAGAGAAGATTCCCCTTTTCAAATTCAAAATTCTTCTTGGGAATTGTAAAGTTTTCTTTTGTTCCCCCAAAAATTTCATTGCCAAAAATACAAGAAAACATGAGAAAATATAAAAAAATAATAAGACAAAACATAATGATTACACAATGATTTCCTATGTCTATCTATCTCTTAAAATTCAAAAATTTTTGAATTTTTTTCTTTTATTTTCTTTTCTTCTCTTGGTAATCTAACATACATAATCTTTTTGTTTTCTTACCATTTCATTTCATTTCTCCTCTTTTCTTTTCTTTTCTTTTCTAGATTCTTTTTTCCTTTCTTTTCCTTTCTTTTCTTTTCTTTTCTTCTCATAGCTACCAAACATAGCCTTAAAGGAAAATATTTTCCCTGTCATAATCTGCTCCATCCCTCCAAAAAGGGCACACTTATTATGGAAAGAGTTGTCGAGGTCCTTCCTTTATTGTAGGAAATAGTATGTCATAGAGTAGGAGATGGGACTTCTATATCTATATCTATTTGGTGTGATCCTTGGATATTTTTCCTTAATGCTTTTAGAATTCCTCAGTCTCATCTTACTTGTCCTATTTATACCACTGTTAATGAGATCGATCATAGCCTCTAGATTGCTTTATGTGAAAGTTAAAAGATTCTCATTCAACCTTGATATATCCCAATCTATGTGATTGTGAAGTCAATATGGATCCACAATACTAGTCAGGCAAAAGACTTGAATATCCATCGTTAACAAAAAAACAAAAAAAAAAACAGAAAGACCTCTAGAATGTGGAATGTTAAAAATCTCATTCAATCATTATTTTTAACAGAAGTAGCAACCATTATTTTTCGTATCCCATTTTGTAAGATTTCATTTGGCATCTTATGAGTGATTGATCCCACATTGATTTCACAAAAGAATTGATGTGGGTTGATATGATCTCGGGTCCTCTACCTTGTAAAACAATTTATAGATTGAGCTCTTCCAAGATTATATCAATGGTACGAGAGCAATTGATCCTCAACCTTAACGAGAGACTGTTGCTTTTAAATTTAGTCTTTTATTTTCATTTAAAAAAAAAAAAATTCTGGGTTAGGGCAACTTTGGACCGATTCTGACAGATTCTTCACGATCCGGGACTGATCCAATTCCGGGTTCTCCCGGATTTTAAACCCTGACCCACTCTTCCCTACAGATCACATTCCCAACAACAAAAGAAGGATTACAACATGAAGCTTGAATTTATTTACAGTGACAATTAAAACTAATGAACAGAAGAAACTGGACCCTTCTTCCCCAAATAAATAAAACTAGAGACTTTAGGCTTACTTTTACCTGCAACTATAATGTCAATGTACAAATACAGACAGTTAAATGGGGCATGTATTTATGCACCTATGCACTATGGATCAGCATGGCCAGCCACTGCCTCATCACTGGAGTCATACTCCTCTTCACTCAGCTCTTCATCACTGGATTTTTCTTCCTCCTTGGCTCCAATATCCTCAGGTTTGGCATACTTCTCACAATATTCTGGACCATGGATGAGCATGAGCAACAGTCAAACAACACAATTTTTTATAGAAAAAAGAAAAGAAAAAGGTATCACAGAGCCCATAGATTAGATAAAATAGGATTTTGGTTATTGTGAGCAGAAGACCCAGCGGGACCTGCATCCAACCAAAACATGAGTTTTTGATGCAGATCAGACGTACTTGCACAATCTATTCATCGGATCAGGTTAGTCTCGAGTTAGTCTTCTGGAATTTCTGTCATGCGCATACTTCTATTTCTATTATTTGAATGAAGCAATCTGCTGGGTGTGGCTCGAGTTCTGAAGTTTCAGATATGAGTTCAATAGGTATTTTCAAATCCTGTTTCAAGATCAGTTTTCCAAATTATATTTATATGCTGGTTTCAAAGAATCCTTCTCAAATAGAATCCTTCTATTTCTTAAGATCTTAAGTTTTAGAACTGAGATTTGAATTCTGGTCTCTGATTAGCCGATTGGACCTATAACTTGGCTAGTATTTATTTTCAAAATATGTTCTTTACAAAGATTCATTAAAGTCCAATTGACAGTTTAATTTCTGAAATCTCCTAATATGGTTTCAAATTTCTGGTTCTTGACTTGTCTGCAACTCTGGTTTCTTTATGTTTCTGTTACTTAGTGATAGTGAGTGATGATCTTAAGTGATTAGAAACCCATCAGTTTGACTGCTGCGAAGACTAGCAGCACTCTCTAATTAAAGGTTTAATAAAAGTATGTATTGTACAAATTCCCAAGTCATATAACAAAGTTTGATTCGGTATTGTCTATTCATAAAGGAAGTTGTGCGAGGTTCAAAATTCATATTACCGAACCATTTCCAGGACAGTGAAATGGAAACGTGATAGAAGTATGGTACCAACAAAATCAAATTGAAAGTGCACCAAGCAACAAAGCAATAACATTTTTGGGAGATGATATTGGTATGTTTCTCTTTGAATTTTCATCGTGTAATGGTTAGAAAGAAAATAACATGCACACAAATAACTATAAACCTACAAATCTATAAATAATAAAGACTTGGTCCAAACCCATATCTCACAGGAACCGAGACTTGTCAAGCTTTTATCCTTAAGGTCAGATAGAAATAAGAAAAAGTCTACACCCAAATGCAGCAAAGAATTTTCTAGCCACAGCTGTATAAACCAATCCACATTATGGGAGCCTGTTACTAAGATGCAAATTCAAATTGTCTTCAAACAAGTGATCAAATATAAGTTGAACAGCTCTGGTGTTATATGAAGGCATGAAGATAGAACTTGTTGATGGTTATTAACATATATTACATTTTACCATTTTACACATTTTCGAAATAAGCATCATCTCAAAAGCTTTCCTATCTTGGGAAAACAAGCTAGTCTCATTATACATTGACCTTCTATAAGTAAACTGGAAGCCCAAAATGGCTCACATTTTCTTTTCTGCCACACCGCCTTCTTACTATATAGAAAGTTCCAGTCCAAAAGCTCGCTGCCGACAAGGAGGGTAATAAACACCCTCGTTTGTTCAAAAAAAATAAAAAATAAATCAAGTAGGTCCAAGGTCTATTATCTGGAAGAGAAAAGGAAGCACATGTAGGGAGATGGAGCTGGTGCACATTAATAATACAGAGTGTAACCAATTATATGGCAGGTCTGGTTTGCCTTGTCAGCATGCAACATGGCTTAAACCCCATGTTAAAGACTCTGAAGCAACTGAATACAGTAGTTAATAGTGTTACTGTATATATATATATTGATAAGGGTATATATATATATATATATATATGGGCTGGGGATCGATACCTGGTCACATGGCCACTGTGCCAGCTCAGGGATGAACCAGGGGAGACACACATGCATCCAACCAGGGGGCAGGATGGTCTTTTCGCCACCCTTGTGTCTGGGAGTAGGGGCGACCGCCCAGATAGCGTTCTTTCCCCATATATATAGAGAGAGTGTCTGAATGACACCTACATAGGTGTATTTAGAACTTGACACCTCCTTTTAATTGCCCTTTATCTTATTCTCGAAAGGTTTTTAAGATAGAGGTATAAAAGGGGTTTCAAAATAAGTTGAAAGTGACATATCATTATGTCATTATCCAGACTTGTCATTGTCATGCCCATTTTTTGAGCATGCATATGACATGACACTATTACCGTCATTGTAAAAATTTATGTTTCATACTAAAGGGGAAAAAAAGTAAGGTTACAAATAATTTGACACCTTGAGAGGTGTCAATAAGAAAATCCTTATATATATATATATTGCCGACCCCATTAAGATGGGAAAAGGCTTTGTTGTTGTTGTTATATATATAATTATATATAGATAAATATAGGGATTTTCTTACTGACAACCCTCAAGGTGTCAATTGTAACCTTACTTTTTTGCCCTTCAAGTAAGACAAATTTTTTTTCAATGAGGCTAATAGTGTCATTTCACATGTGTACTCGAAAAACGTATATGACAATGACACATTTTGATAATGACGTAATGATATGTCACTTTCAACTTATTTTTGAAAACCCTTTTATACCCCTATCTTAAAGAACTTTTAGGAATAAGACAAGGGACAATTAAAAAAAGGTGTCAAGTTCTAAACACACCTATAGAGGTGTAATTTAGACACTCCCATATATATATATATATATATGTATATACACATCTTACAAAGCAGGGAATGAAATGAAGCTGGCCAGGTGGGTTGCCCTCTGGTTTCTACACAAGTGTAATTTTAAATGTCACACTGTTCCTGATCCCTACATAGACTTCACGTCAGGCATTGCAAGTGTCATATAATTTGACACCATAAGCCTCCAGCTGATTATATAAAGTTCGTCACCGTTAGACAATGGATTTAGAAAGGCCCCTCACCTAAGGTAATACCAGGATTTTTTGGATCTCTAAAGGGATGAAAGGGGCAAATAAAGAAATAGGCTTGAAACTTCCAGTAACACCAGTTGTGCAAATAAATACCTCCTCTAACTGCTTTGGTCCCCTCCTCTAAATAAACAAAGGAGTAAACTCAGATTGCTAGCAGATCAAGAGAGTTTAAGAGATAAGAATTATATTAGATTTATTTACTTATAAGAACCATTAGACCTATGACTTTTAGTCAAACAAACAAGCTACAGAGTTGACTACATAGAAAGTAGAGATAAGTAAGCAAAATACAGTAGGAAATTTGTCACAATAGATAGGCTAAATGGGCTTAGTCAAGACTAAAATTAGCTATTTTTTCCATAGGTAAGATTCTCTAATTGAAATTTATAGTGAACTGAAAATTGGTGTTGTGAGAGTTTCATTTGTCTTAGGTTATTAGTTATTTCTTTAACCTAGTTGTTGTGTGGAAAAGAAGAAGAAAAAGGAGATATAAATGCCCCTGGCACTCCTCTGCTACATATAACATCCTTAATCCAACCAATTTCTCAAATACGGATTGCACCTGAGACCTGCAACTTTCCACAATATCATATCCAGAACTTGATGCTCCAACTGTTTATGTTGCCTCAAATTGTTTCCCTGGCTGATACTGACACCTGTTAGTGCAGCTTTCTTCCCATTATGGATTAAGTCTAGACTCAATCTGAGTTACAATGTTTATTAGGAGCATAAAACATCAGCTATACCAATAAACTACACATATAACTACTACTCCCTCCGTAATTACTAGTAGTCTAGCTCTGAAACATTTCATAATTCCACAATACCACCATCTTCTTTAGGATGTTGTTTTTATTAGTTCTCTTCCTCCCACCGAGGGTAAAACTCCTCTACTTAAAATTGATAGATGATGCAAGCTTCTTGGAATCTACTATACTCCTTATTCCAAAAACAAATCTGGAAAGGAACTGGATCTAGACACATCTCTTCAGGGCAGGCAAAATTGCTATGAGATGAGTTAAGTAACCAGTATGTCAAAGAGATTCAAGTACTGCACATGATCTCCCATCCCAATGCATCCCCACTAGAAACTCTAAGAGGAACTTTTGGAAATTATTGTAGTGAAAATGATAAATAATCTCTTGTTAATTTTTTTAAAGATTTATCCATCCAAAGCTAAGAGAATGACTGGTAAATTATGCAAGTTCTATAACACCTATACCTAGAGCGGATCAAATACATGGTTTCTCTTTCGCACATGAAATGACCTCGCTGCCCTCCCAATGCACGATACCATTTTGCCACACCTCATTGGTGAACTCCTCCATCCCCTTTTCCAAGAGAACCCTCTGCTAGAGTTAATTATATCCACCAAAAATTGTTATAGCAAGATGAAGTAGGCCCCTATTTTATTTGAGAAGTATAGACAACCAGTGGGCAACCAACGAAACTGCACCGCACAACCACAATTAACAGGGAGTGAAAGGAAGACAAATCAGAAATGGGATAATTTGGCAAATACCCATAATCAATTATCATGTAATTTAATCTGGACAGAGAAAGAATTGCATAATATCATTAGACACGGGGACTAGACTCAACAAGTTTTTCAACACACAGAATAAAGTTTAAGCTTTCCCTAAGAAAATAATCATACATAAAAATTTCTATGGAGACAATGCATAAAATAAAGGTTTACTATCTACGTACTTAATTATACTCCGCAAACAGCACAGATTGACACAATGGATTTATAGTCCCAGCCTCTCATGTTCAGGACAACCAATGACCATATATGGTCTTATGCAGAACTGATCATTGTAATGAGCCTAAATGACTAAACATTTTCCATTTATATAGCAAAAACATGGATCTGAATCAAGCTTACAGAACTAGGAATTACTCAGATTTTGCTATTTTTGGTGGAAAAACAACACAATGATATTTAAGAGAAAGAAAAATGTCACCAAATTCCAACATTGTGCAATTAATACAAAAATTAAGTCCAACAAGATCATATTATAAAGGAGGAAAAATTAGAACCAATATCTATAAATAAACTGTCTTTAAGATGACTAAAGAGGTTAGAGTGGACATTTTCTTGAGATGCCAGCAAACTACGTGTATTTTATGCTTCATCCAATTCACAGAAACTTAGCCGTATACATAAGCAGAATAAATGAACTTTGAGAAGGATTTGGTACCTTTTACTCTTTGTTCATAAGAAGCTCGATCACGCATCATCAGAGCAGCAGCCTCTCCATTCAATGGGTCTGATGGGTTCGGGTACAATAGAAGTTGTGGAAGGAACACTTCAAACACATTTACCAGATCTGTGAAACACGGAAGCCAACATCTGGAAACAATTACACAAAACTATAAAGCTGAAAATGGCATGAGTTCAAAGTACACAATTAAGTTTTATAATAGCCGACAGTATTACAATGGATAATTGAAGGTAGAATAAGCTATTTTACCAAACATAGGGCTCCAGGTCTGATTGATTACATCCAAGCAGACTGATCCTGACCTGTAATTTAGAACTCATTAACATAATCAGTTGTACAAAAAACAGTGAGACTTAAATCAGCACATTTCTTAAGCTACACAGGAGTACTTAATGATCATATGAAAGTACCACTCATAGTAGCTGAGAAAAAAACTTGGAATATAGAAAACCAATAACTCACATTTCATCGACATTTGGGTGATATATCTTATTAACGAAACCAATTGATGGCGACTTATAAGGATAAGCATCTGGTAACTCCACCCTAATCCTCCACACACCACCATGGTAAGGACCTATCATAAACCACTTAGAAAGTAAAAAACAAGAACATAAAAAATACCCTTTTGTTTGGAACTAAAATTTCCATTTTGCAATGTACAAGTAGAAACAGGAAGCGATCACGACATACAAACAAACAATGTGATATCGAGACAGTAAGGAGAAATGAAACAGCTAATAGTAAATTCATCAGTAAAAAAGAAATCTGTTCTAGATTTCATTTGTAAACTGATAGGGGTGGAGAACAAAAAGGAAGCTCAATGGAAGCTTGAACTTTCTTCTTCATAACAGTACAGAAAAATACAGAGCTTTCAGCATTTTGATAATAAAAAAGATGGGAGTCAAACAACCCAAAATTAAGTTACTAGATCGAACAGTACTAAAGCGAAATCCATACATTTAAAGTAATAAAAGGGATGGAATAAAACAGATATCGCCAAATATTACAGGGTCAACAAAATTGAAACAAAACCGATTAACAAAAAAAACATATAACCCCAATTTAAAAAAATAAAGGCACAAGAAGAATAAAAATCCAGAAACAAAGAGAAGAAGATATACTGTCATTCGGTCCATGAAAATCCACATAAAACTCTTGCATGCCATCGTTAATCATCTCCACCTTGTAATCGCTCATCATACTAAATTGAACATAAGAAGCAAAAAGTAAAAAATTATCTAAAAAATGGAGAAATATATATTAAAAAAAAAAAAGAACAATTAGAAAATCTACAGCTTCATCAGGTCCATCTCTCGGCGTTTGCTTGGGGAAGACATGATTTTTTAATTCTGTTTTTGTAATCAGTTTGTGCAGCTTCAGAATTCAGTCACAGACGAAAGCTCTCGCTGGTGAGCGGAGAAAGAGTCGAAGAGATGAGTTCTTCACAACTACAACAAAAGCTAAAAAGCGGTCTAGAGAGAGAAAGAAGAGAGAGAACCAGCTATGCGTTATTAATATAAAAATGGAATAAAGAATTAAGATAGGGGCAATTATTGGTAATTAATTTAGTTATAGAAATAAATAAAAGCTGATGCCTAGACGATCGTGTAGGTGACAATATAAGAATGAAGACGCGGGAATCGTTGTAGTTGAGATGCTTTAAGGAGGCTCCACGCGTCTCGTTAGGTCACTACACCTTCCGTCCTTTGAGGACCAGGGGATCATTATCTCCTGGGAGTCAGAGCCACGCAATGTAGGGATAGTCCCTACGGGACAAACAAGATGGGGTCATTTCATTTGCAGTCCCTTCTCTCTCTACCTGGACCCAACTAAGGTCGACCCTTTCTTGGGTTGGTTTTATGGTTTGACCACTGGTTCGGTCTAATAAAATGATTGACCTTGTAGGAGTATCCCTTGTGCTTATATTTGAGTGTTTGAGACTTTGAGGCCTAGAACCATTAGGGGACTTGGATCCTTAGTGAAGCAACAGGGTGTCTGGCATGCATTCGACGTCCAAAAACATCTTGGGCTCCGTGCGATTGCCTTAGACTCCATGCCTGAGTGTTTATAGCCGTTGGATGCGCGTCAGAAGCCCTACTATGCCACAGAGGAATTCAATCCAGATTTGAGTTTGGTTATGTCATAATTATAAAGGAACACATATATTTGAGTGTTTGAAACTTTGAATGTCAAACACTAGGATAACCTAGTGGTAGTAGCTTTGGCTTGTGGAGCCGGCATCGAGGGGAGCAGGAATTTGAGCCAACTGATGTAGGGACATAGGCGCAGGCAAGGGCAGCAAGCTATATCACACACATGTAGGAGCAGAAGAGACAGAGAGTTCAAGGGAGGAACTGCGGGAGAGGCTGATCCTAGTGGTTCTTCTGCACAGAATAGGAAGAAACAGAAGCAGCCAGAGTTGCCCTTCTGGAGGTCATAGAGTGTTAGGGGAGCCTAACCCCTAGTAGGTAGTACTGATAATGCAATCGATTTACTTGAGCAAGATCCTTCAATTTTCAGAACTCAATACTAGTAAACAACAAAAGTTGAAGGAAGTGAATTCTGATTGAAAGGGTAAGGTGGGGATGCGTTGCCGAAATGTTTCTTTTACTACACTATCCCAACATATGCTACTGAGGGACCCTATATCAAATCATGCTAGACATTATAAGAAGGGCTGGGAAGGGAGTAATGGGTCCTAGTTATAAGTTGATGAGTGTGTAACTGCCTAGCAACGGAAGGAGTCAGAGGAGTACATAGAGACCCTTAAGGGTTTATGGTCAGATAATGGAGTGACTGTGATGTGTGATGGCTTGGATTGGACCTACCAGACAATCCATCTTCAACTTTATGGCATATTGTGAAGGGAGAGGACCGTGTTCCTTAAGCTTGTTGATGCATTCAAAGAAAAGAATGATGCAAAATATATTTACAGCTTGTTGAAGGATGTGGGGATAGAGAACATTATCCAAGTAGTGATAGACAACCACAGTAACATCAAGAAAGCAGGAAAGACCTTGATGAACGGTAGATACCACCTGTTTTGGACCCCTTGGGCAGCCCACATTGAACTCATGTCGTGTCTAGCGATGCCCTTTCCCTAAAGAGCTTTGAGGCAAAAAAGGTAGGGCTCAAACCTATGTTTGTCTCAGAGGAGTGGTTTGGTACTTTGGTTAGTTGTGGGATCGAACCCTATCATACGCATTGTGTGAGTGTATGTGTGTTTTCTTATTTATTCTATACCTACCCATGGGTTGCCCAGATGGTTAGGGCAAACTGGGTATTGTGTGGATTAAGCGCAATATTTTTTGTGATTTATTGAGAATATAAAAGGCTGAAAAACAACATACTTTTCAAGATTCTGAATGTTGTTTTCCTAAAACAATGATGGTATTTTGATCATCAGTGCTCTTGGCAATCACGGAGACAGAGTATTCCACTCTCATCGAATAGCAAGATTTTTTTTTCTTCACACTATTATGTTCAGTTATTGATTACATAAAAGAAATTATAAATAATAATTTATTTTTTATAAAATATTTTTCAATGAAACAAGCATAATATTAGGATGCTCCAAGGGTTAGGGTTCCCACAACTACCATGCTAAAAATTTTCGGTATTTGTTTGCTGTAGAATATTTTACGAGATTTATTGAAAATATAAAAGGCTGAAAAACAACATACTTTTTGAGATTCTGAATGTTGTTTTCCTAAAATAATGATGATATTTTGATCATTAGTGCTCTTGGCAATCACGGAGTATTCCACTCTCATTGAATAGTGAGATTTTTTTTTCTTCACACTATTTTGTTCAGTTATTGGTTACATAAAAGAAATTATAAATAATAATTTATTTTTTATAAAATATTTTACAATGAAACAAGCATAATATTAGGATGCTCCAAGGGTTAGGGTTCCCACAACTACCATGCTAAAAATTTTCGGTATTTGTTTGCTGTAGAATATTTTACGAGATTTATTGAGAATATAAAAGGCTGAAAAACAACATACTTTTTGAGATTCTGAATGTTGTTTTCCTAAAATAATGATGATATTTTGATCATTAGTGCTCTTGGCAATCACGGAGTATTCCACTCTCATTGAATAGTGAGATTTTTTTTTTCTTCACACTATTTTGTTAGTTATTGGTTACATAAAAGAAATTATAAATAATAATTTATTTTTTATAAAATATTTTACAATGAAACAAGCATAATATTAGGATGCTCCAAGGGTTAGGGTTCCCACAACTACCATGCTTGATTGATTATAAGCAAAGGACAATTAAAATAATTAGGTTGAAAGAACGTTGAAAATAATTTAAATTTACTAATCTTATTATATCTAGCAATTAAAGTTTTCTAATAGATTTCAAAATCATATCATATTTTTCTTATGGAAAAGTCTTTTTAAACATGAGGCGCTTTCTACACCTACTTTACTACTCATATAATATTTCGTTATTATTTTTATCTTCCAATAAAAACAAAATGAATATTAAATATCCATGTAAATAGACATAGGAAGTGCCTTATATTTAGACTTCAGAATACCCTTTTCTATCTTTTATTACAAAATTTCAATTCAAGTAATTTATTTCAAAAAAAAAAATCAAATATAATTTAATTATTTTATTAGCTAGCTTTAGCTAGATATGCAATTGCTATTAGTAATAATACTAAAATTTTCCATTAATAGTATCAAAATTATTAGATTTTTTTTTTTTTAATATTTTCCTTCTATTTACTCTTTTGCGTTCAAGGAACAAAGTCTTCATGCTGTTTCAGTTTTAAAAAAGTTCACATTTGTCAAATTTCTATAGGACAAAATTTCCTTCTCATAATGATGGATAACTAACTCTATAAAACAGCAATAGAATTCAGAGGTTGATTCCCTGTTACAACACAGAAAAAAAAAATCTGATTGGATCATTCAATAACATATATTTAGTTGGTATATTTATTTATGTTACATGATAAGTCATACGAGGTTGAAATATGATGAACCCATATACTAATAATCTCCTACATAAATAATTTCAGTTCAAATCAAATATGTCACGACATAAGTAATCAGAGTAAATAATTGAATTTGAGTTTAAAATTGAACATATAATCATTTTAGAAAATTCCCTTAATACATAATAGTCAAAATCGACACATCACCTAGTGACACAAATAGGCAAACCAACTAAAAGACTCGTTGGCCAACTAAGAATATATATATATATATATATATATTTGGGTCTAGATAAAATTCAATCACATGATGTAAGAGTTCTATATTTGTATCAAATGAGCCAAAAAGGTATTTTGATGAGAAAATCTACATACCACAACAATGGTAGCATAGAGAATAATAACATTCACATGTGATCCACCTTATTAGAGTAAGAGAGAGAAAATAATAAAGAATTACATGTGACTTTCTAAGTCTTTATTATTTCTTCCAAAATAATAAAGACTTATCTTGGAAGAAATAGTCCTCTAGCATCAGTATAATTTTTTTTCCAAAAAACAATAAAAACCTAGTGGCCAGTGGTCTCTAAAGTTAATATATTGCAAGGTTATGAAAATTGGAATAGGAATCAGTCATGGCCGATTCTGGTTCAAAATAGACCAATTTGATCGATCTGATTGCTAGAATGTAGAGATTATTGTTCTAAAAATCGTCATTGAATCGCTGAATTCACATCAGTATCTACAGTAGAGGCTGAATCGGTGTGGATTCTTGATCAATCATGTATTGGTGTAATGATATTGACCAAGGGTATATAATTCAAGGATTAAAGTATCGGTATCGGTCGCCGTATCGGTCGGCCAAAATTAAGATACGTATCGGAGGGTATCGTATTGTATCGGAGATACACTAAGATACGCTAAAGATACACACATAAATGGATAGGAAACACTTTTTTAAACACTTTTGCATAAAGAATTTGTTAAAAAAAACTATTGGTAACATGTATTATGCATAAACACTAAATTGAGGGTATCGTACTAAGAATTCAAGGTTTGTAGTTGTCCCATAAATGTAAAATCCTTGTTCCCAACCTTGATTTCCACTTTAGTTAGAAAGAAATATGACTGACAGCAACTTTGGAACAAAAACCCTTCAAAAAATCATGTTTTTCTGAAAAATTACCCATCTTGGCCATTATATGACCGTAGCGCACTGTATCGGTACATATCGATACTCACCGATACGTACCGATATATATCAATACTCATCAATACGTGCCGATATATACCAATACGTAATGATCGATACATACCGATACTCACCAATACATACCAATACATACCGAAACTTACATTTTACCTCAATTTTATATTTTCCATAGAGTCGTATCGAGGCATATCGTATCAATGTGTATTGGTGGTGTATTGATGTATATCGGTATGTATTGTAGGATATATATCGATACAAAAGGATTTTAAAAATTTTCATGTATCGTATCGATCGGCTAAATTTAAGATACGTATTGGAGGGTATCGTATCGGTATCGGAGATACTTAAAACCATGGGTATATTGTTTAAAAAAAAAGAAAAAATCAATTTAAAAAAAAATGGTTGCTAAATTTTTTGATCC
This sequence comes from Macadamia integrifolia, assembly GCF_013358625.1. NCBI lineage: Eukaryota > Viridiplantae > Streptophyta > Magnoliopsida > Proteales > Proteaceae > Macadamia > Macadamia integrifolia. The sequence continues at coordinate 329,098 of NW_024870636.1, forward strand.
AAATCAATACTGATCAATAAGTATCGATATCATATCAATATTAATCTAAGGGGGTAGCGCAGTTGGTGAGTAACAAACTTGGTACGAGCCATAAACTCGAAAGTCCTAAGTTCGACCCTCACTAGGCATACCTTGAGCCACTCACACAGGGTGTTTAGTGTTCTTCACTACTTTCAGTGAAAGTTAAATGGCTTAGAAAAAAAAAATATCATATCAATATTGACCAATACCGATACTGATACTATACCTGATATATGAACTGAAGGGAGAACCTCCCTATCCTTGTGGTGGTTGGTTGCCTTTCGATTTATTATTGGGTAGGGGGTACAAATCAAATTCCTGATTTCATACTCTCATGGCTCTAAGTATCAGTATTAGATCGGTCTGGATTGACTGATTCATATTATTGGTATTAATTGAAAAGGATCTTGATACCATTGTAACAAAACAAATACTGGAGCCAACAAAGACATCATTCCATCTTTTATTTGCTCTTGGAATCTTCAGCATCACTCATCACAAATCTAGCACCTATGGGTTTATCTATTTGTCTTTCTCACATAAAATAATCTTGCTACCTTTTATGTACTATACCATTTTGTTGAGATACGTTCCTCTATGCCAGTTCTCAAGTAATTCTTCTTAATTTAATTTTTGAAATTTGGGTAAAGATCCCTCACATTGCCAATGTGGTGGAATTGTTGTTTCAAAATTAGGAAGTTGATCTGATTTAAATATTAATATATAAAAGAAGTAGTTTCTGTGAACCGAACGATGAAGTTTTCCACATGATCATAGGGTAGGAGATTCCACACCCCCTCCCCTCGAGTGGCATTGATGTCACACGATTAACAAAATCTCGTGAACGGTGGCCTCAAGGAAACTTGGTCCTAAATAAATAACACTTTTATATACTACTATACGGATATGATTTTATAATAGTAATATATAATACTAATATCTTGAATATATCACATTAGTGGATATGATTTTATAATACTAATATAACATAAAATACATATTTTTGGTAAAGAATCTAATATATAATACTATAGTTTGGATATGTGGCATTATTGGACTTGATTTCATAATACTAATATATTATAGGAAAAGGATCACATCTATATGAACCGGGTGCTGCTGAATCGAATCGGACTGGTCTGGTTTGAATACAAAATTTTCATAACCGAATCAGTTTCGATTCACATTAACAGTCTCTTGAACCGAACCAAATATTCAGAATTTATCAGATTGACACCTTTAGATGTCACTTGAATCAATCTTTGCGTCATCATCTTATTATGTTTTTTCTTTCCACACATCCAAACATAGCATAAGCTCAAAGTTCGTAATCTTAGGATTGGTCTTAGCGATACCAATCAGATTTCGATCTGAATCTATTCCCATTTTTTTTTGCAAACCATTCCATATTTTATCAAGTTAATTCTTGTTATTAATCGATTGATTGCTTAACGTTGTGTTTGGTATACATTTCAAGTGCTATGTATTCTTGAAAAAGTATTCTAAATCGATTATGTATCCCAAGAAATCATATCAAACGTGACTTTAGCCTCCCATCATGATCTTAAACATCTAGACCACTATTTAATTATTCAATTGATAAAATCTATTCTATGGCAATTTCTAATCCATCTAATAGATAATTGTTGGCATAATTGGTGGTACATTTTCTGGTAGGTAGTAGAAGTCTCAGAGGTTATGGGATCAACTTTCCTGCTTCGGGTATCCTTGCCAGTAGGTAGTAGAGGTCCAAGGGGCTATGGGAACACACCAACATAGAATAAAATAATGGTATGGTACATAGGGATAGAGAGGTCATTTTATCCAAGGAAAAGAATGAAAGAATGCCAATGTATCTTCCGCAGTCGGTGATCAGCTCAAAGAGACTTTTTCATAGGTATAAATATATCTTTCTTATACTCGAAAAAATCATACTCGAAAATTCTCACTAATTATAAAATGCAAGCAACATTTAAGATAGTATGACCATGTTCAAAGGAGACATGTGGACACCCATTAGGGAGTGACCTAATTCAGATAGAAAGAGTTATAAGAACTAGAGGTGGACTTAAAATGATCATAGGCGATGTGGTAGGAATGACTTGCATAATCATGTATGACATTTGATAGAGCCTATTGGAGGGCAATGATACATTTACCCGATCCTATATAGCTGAGATTCTCTTGACTAGGTGGGCTGTGTCTTTTTCATTTTACTCTCATTTCACATCATTTTACTCATTTTCTCTCTTCTTTTTTTTTGGATGGATCTATGTAGCCGATTCTATTAAATTAGAATAAGACTGAATTTATTGTTTTTGTTGTTGTTGTAATCTCTTTGCTGCTTCTTATCTTACCTATTGCATTACATTACTGTAAAGTTATCTATAAAGAATCCCTTCCCTTTCTTTTATTTGCAGAAAGGTGGGTACATGTTCATCCATAAATATATACAGGAAGATCCTAATTGGATCCCTTCAGTCCCAGATTGTTGTATTCTAAGTACAATTAACTCCTAATTCAGATTATGTTTGAGTTTCTGATTTAATTTTCCATTCTGGGCACCACAAATGCTGTTAATGAAATTCTTTTGATTCAACTCTCTCCCAGTCTGAGAGGATACCTTGTTCCTCTTCCATTAATTAATTAAAGCCACATCTACATGACGCTGGAGTGGGGATTCCTTCTCTCCCTCTTTGCTCTTCTACTTCCTCTAATTCACTTTACTATGTTAAAATTTTTCTAATCCCTATTAGAATTGGAGGAACCTATTCTCTGATTAACCCTAATTCTATGTGTACTGGGTCCCACCTAGTTAGACTAAGTTCGGATAAGTACTATCGATTTCGATCACCTCCAATTGATTCCTGACCAATTACAGAATGACTTGAATTGAAATCGATGGAGACCAATCATGTACCTAATTCTGAATTTTTAAACATTACTGGAATCAACCATGAAGCCAATCTTTCAAAAATGTGGAATAGGAATCAATCCAAATGCAGTATAAAGAAAAAAAATGTTTACCACAAATCTTTCTCTTTCTAAGTTATCATCCACATTCCATAGAGCTGGATATTCCACTAGGAGCAAAGAAAGAGGCTTCTTTCCTTGGCATTTTTATAGACTAGGAGTATGTTCTAAAGCCAAGTTGGTCAGGCCACTTGTGTCAGTTGCCCTTTTACAATTATTATGTTCTGTGTGGCCTAATTCTACTTAAATAAATAAAAAACAGTGGCCTAGCTTTCATATGAGAGAGAGAGAGAGAGAGAGAGAGAGCCAATTTGCTTTTTTTTTGGTTGACAATGTTGTGATTATGCACATGCTAGCACAGGCAGCTACACACCCCTGACCACTCAAAGCCCAAAAATGGAGTGCATACTTTTAGTCTTAGACCAAACCAACCCAAACTTGCATGTGAAATCCTAACATTGGTTCCAATTAGAGAGGTGGTTAATTTCACTTGCATCATATAGATGTAAAGTTCTCTTTATGAGGAGGGATTCATGATCTCCATCTCCATCTTCATCCAAGGTTTGAAAAATTAGATTATATCAGTCGATCTAGACCAAAGTCAGAAGAGGCCAATCCTGATTCTAGTTGATTCGAATTGGACTGATCCTATATGGAAATTACAATTAAAAGATTTTCTTCTCCCTTGATTTCCACCAATTCTAAGGATCAAAATCAACCAAGACCGATCCATATCTTAATTCCTTTTTAAAAAATCTTCATCTGAATTAGGTACATATATTAGACTAATTTTCGAAACGAATAGATTCTATTTAACTATAAAAGATAGGCAAAAGTTTCGTTTCACCCACTGAAGAATTTACCAATGTCTCTTTCATTAAAATTACTGCCCTCTACTATACAAATATATGTAATGCTTTTCAGTATTCCCAGAGTTTCGTCCAAAATCAATAATGACGGTCGATAAAGGAATTCCTCCACCGTGAAAGAACAAAAACTTAGTCTCAAAAGATATGACACCCAAATAAGAAATAAGCATAAGAATCTTTCCAAGAAGGATTTCAACTCAAAAACATTGACTTCCTCTTTTAGATAACCCAAGGCTATTAAATAAAGGGATTAGGGCCATAAGTTGGCACCAACCTTACGCCTCAAAAGTGTTGAATGACATTCACCCAATTTAAAGCAACTAAAAAGTTGTTTAATAGAGGAAAGATGCTGTTTGGTGCATTTGAAATGGTGGAATCTGGACAAGGAAATTGACTACTCTTGACTTTATGAGAGATGGGCAGAGATGGGAAGGAGCACTTTCTTCACCAAACATAATAAATAAATATAGAAATTCAAAGAGGACAAGGCAAGCATTTTCTAAGGAGCACTTTCTTCACCAAACAGAAGATATGAATATAGAAATTCAAAGAGGACAAGGCAAGCATTTTCTAGATATATGTCTAGTTAGTTAATTGATGAGAGATAAAGGAAGAGAAAAAGCTAAATAGGAAAACCCAAAAATCCTATTGTCCTCTCCTTTGACAAGAGGTAGCCGAAAGTGGATTCTATGGGTGGATTTCCATGTAAGAAAAGTCCCCCATCTCACTCCACTCACTGCATCTAGATCCTAGATCTAAGTCACCTATCATCATAAACATAATCAATTAGAGAAAGCAAGAAAGAGAACAAAAGAAAGCAATCTCTCAAAAGAGAATTCACAACTGGATTGGAATTCTGATTTCTCTAAAGAAATCACTAACCCAAAAGGAAATCACAATATTCTCTGAAACCTTTTAACTCTTTCAGTTTCAGGTTCCCACAGTACAGTATAGTACTGTTCCATATTGATGGGTATTTGTTCTGTTACTAACCTTTTGAGTTTTAAGAAACATGGCTGGCTTTCTAGTTGTGGGTTTCTTTCCGTAAAAGTTACATGATTATTCATTTTTTGTTTTTACAAAAATATCCACTTAAAATTTTGATTAACGAAAAAACCCATAATTAGGTTTGAGTTTACAAAACTACCTACCTAAAATTTTAGTTAACAAAAATATCCAAAATCAGGTTTGCGTTTACAAAATTATCCAAAACAATGATTCTCTTTTATCTTCCATGTACAATCACCTATTTTTATTGACTAAAACTTTGAGTGGGTAGTTTTGTAAATCTAAACCTTATTTTGGGTATCTTTATTAATTGATACATTGAGTGGGTAGTTTTGTAAAAGAAAACCCAAAAATAAGTAATCATATAATTTTCCCTTTCTTTTTCCCTGTAACGTAGCAACTTGTAAGTCATTAGAAGCTAGGCCGACTGAGTCCCGAGAGGGATGATCTCATTCATGATAACATAAAAGGCTCCAACAGCCAACAAGGAAAGAACTTAGGCAGCCTAATAATTAGGTTGTAAATCGGTCCCAGGTTGGACCGAGTAAGACTGAAACTAGATCGATCGTTTATTGGAGAATTTACTATCACTCCCCTACACTTGGCCTATATTTACTAAAACTCCCCTACTTTTTATTTTTTTTAATGATACTCTCCTGCTTTTTTATTTTTACATCTCTTTCCCTCTTGCTCTTCTTAAATGCCCAAATTACCCTCCCTTTTCACTTGTAACATATTACACTTTTTTTTTTCTTTTTCCAAATTGATTGGTTCAAAACATGGTTTGAATTAAACCACTAATAAGTTTTTGTCTCATCTAATCATCAAAGATATTATAAATTCAAAAAAGAATAATTTTGTATGCAATCTATATCTATATCGGTATCATATGTTCCAATCGGGTGCCACATGTTTTTATTTTTTTAATCCTTAGATTGGATGAGACCAATACCAATCTAATACCGATAAAAAAATAGATTGCTAAATTTGTGATGATGGATGAGATGAAAAATAATAATAAAAATAAATAAACAACATCCTTGATGATTGGATGAGACGAAATAAATAATAATAATAAATAAATAATATCTTTAAGGACACATTAACTATGTCAATATCCTTGATGATTGGATGAGACAAAATTTGTAAGTGGTTTGATTCAAACCGTATTTTAAACCAATCAATATGAAAAAAATGTAGGTTACAAGTGAAAAGGAAGAGTAACCTGGGTATTTAAAAACAATAGGAGAGAAAGAGATGTAAAATCAAAAAGCAAGGGAGTATCAGTAAAAGGTAAAACGTAGGGGAGTTTTAGTAAATATAGGCCAAGTGTAGAGGAGTGATAGTAATTTCCCCCTATTTATTAAGTGGTTCGATTTTAAATTTTAGGATGGTATTTATTGAATTAATTGATCGATCTCGATTCAATCTGATTAACCCGATATACCAACTAATTAAGAACCAATCGAGGACAGACTGCACAATCGGTTTATTTTCAATGCTAGCCCTCAAAGATGCAAGATTGATTAAGACCCGACCAAAACCGACCGGACCGACCAGTTTTGACATCCCTATTAACACCAAGGCCACACATTGTCTCATCACTCCTATGCATTTTTAAGGCATTTCATCACTTGCTGGTCCACTTCTTGTTAGTAGTTAGTTGTTACAGTCTCCTCTATTAAATTCAATCTTTTATTGGGCCTATAGTGAGCTTGGGTCTTGGTGGTGGACACAAATGCTGATTAGGTCAAGCCTTTTAGGCTTTGGTTAGGTTTTCTTCCAAAATTTAGATGGCACAACCTAAAATCTCACATGTCCCCGTGACCCAGTCAAACCCTCAAGGGCGGTCATTTAAGCTCACCAGACAAGCTTGACTGGCGTAGTTGGAAGTCAGGCTGGTCATAAATGAATCTTGGAAGAAAACATAATCAAAGCTGGGGATAATTACTATCACTCCCCTATACTAAGCTTATATTTATCAAAATCTAGAAGTTGGGGAGCAAGCTATTGGATCTAAATTCCACTTTCACTAAAGCAATTGGATCAAAATTTCATTCTCACTGCAATTAGTATGTTCCCTAGAAGGAAAAGAACTAGTAAAATCTCATAATTTACAATCATTTCATTCAATATTTTCATTTTCAGAA